>NW_027467782.1:46659679-46959679 GCF_004210375.1 Tachypleus tridentatus | reverse complement strand
ACCAGCTTTATAATTAGATAAGTTTATGATAGCTGCTTAAGATAGGAGACCAGCTTTATAATTAGATAAGTTTATGATAGCTGCTTAAGATAAGAGACCAGCTTTATAATTAGATAAGTTTATGATAGCTGCTTAAGATAGGAGACCAGCTTTATATTAGGTAAGTTTATGATAGCTGCTTAAGATAGGAGACCAGCTTTATAATTAGATAAGTTTATGATAGCTGCTTAAGATAGGAGACCAGCTTTATATTAGGTAAGTTTATGATAGCTGCTTAAGATAGGAGACCAGCTTTATAATTAGATAAGTTTATGATAGCTGCTTAAGATAGGAGACCAGCTTTATAATTAGATAAGTTTATGATAGCTGCTTAAGATAGGAGACCAGCTTTATAATTAGGTAAGTTTATGATAGCTGCTTAAGATAGGAGACCAGCTTTATAATTAGATAAGTTTATGATAGCTGTTTAAGATAGGAGACCAGCTTTATAATTAGGTAAGTTTATGATAGCTGCTTAAGATAGGAGACCAGCTTTATAATTAGATAAGTTTATGATAGCTGCTTAAGATAGGAGACCAGCTTTATAATTAGGTAAGTTTATGATAGCTGCTTAAGATAGGAGACCAGCTTTATAATTAGATAAGTTTATGATAGCTGCTTAAGATAGGAGACCAGCTTTATAATTAGGTAAGTTTATGATAGCTGCTTAAGATAGGAGACCAGCTTTATAATTAGGTAAGTTTATGATAGCTGTTTAAGATAGGAGACCAGCTTTATAATTAGGTAAGTTTATGATAGCTGCTTAAGATAGGAGACCAGCTTTATAATTAGATAAGTTTATGATAGCTGTTTAAGATAGGAGACCAACTTTATAATTAGATAAGTTTATGATAGCTGCTTAAGATAGGAGACCAGCTTTATAATTAGATAAGTTTATGATAGCTGCTTAAGATAGGAGACCAGCTTTATAATTAGGTAAGTTTATGATAGCTGCTTAAGATAGGAGACCAGCTTTATAATTAGATAAGTTTATGATAGCTGCTTAAGATAGGAGACCAGCTTTATAATTAGATAAGTTTATGATAGCTGCTTAAGATAGGAGACCAGCTTTATAATTAGGTAAGTTTATGATAGCTGCTTAAGATAGGAGACCAGCTTTATAATTAGATAAGTTTATGATAGCTGCTTAAGATAGGAGACCAACTTTATAATTAGATAAGTTTATGATAGCTGCTTAAGATAGGAGACCAGCTTTATAATTAGATAAGTTTATGATAGCTGCTTAAGATAGGAGACCAGCTTTATAATTAGGTAAGTTTATGATAGCTGCTTAAGATAGGAGACCAGCTTTATAATTAGATAAGTTTATGATAGCTGCTTAAGATAGGAGACCAGCTTTATAATTAGATAAGTTTATGATAGCTGCTTAAGATAGGAGACCAGCTTTATAATTAGATAAGTTTATGATAGCTGCTTAAGATAGGAGACCAGCTTTATAATTAGGTAAGTTTATGAGAGCTGCTTAAGATAGGAGACCAGCTTTATAATTAGATAAGTTTATGATAGCTGCTTAAGATAGGAGACCAGCTTTATAATTAGGTAAGTTTATGATAGCTGCTTAAGATAGGAGACCAGCTTTATAATTAGGTAAGTTTATGATAGCTGCTTAAGATAGGAGACCAGCTTTATGATTAGATAAGTTTATGATAGCTGCTTAAGATAGGAGACCAGCTTTATAATTAGATAAGTTTATGATAGCTGCTTAAGATAGGAGACCAGCTTTATAATTAGATAAGTTTATGATAGCTGCTTAAGATAAGAGACCAGCTTTATAATTAGATAAGTTTATGATAGCTGCTTAAGATAGGAGACCAGCTTTATAATTAGGTAAGTTTATGATAGCTGCTTAAGATAGGAGACCAGCTTTATAATTAGATAAGTTTATGATAGCTGCTTAAGATAGGAGACCAGCTTTATAATTAGGTAAGTTTATGATAGCTGCTTAAGATAGGAGACCAGCTTTATAATTAGATAAGTTTATGATAGCTGCTTAAGATAGGAGACCAGCTTTATAATTAGATAAGTTTATGATAGCTGCTTAAGATAGGAGACCAGCTTTATAATTAGGTAAGTTTATGATAGCTGCTTAAGATAGGAGACCAGCTTTATAATTAGATAAGTTTATGATAGCTGTTTAAGATAGGAGACCAGCTTTATAATTAGGTAAGTTTATGATAGCTGCTTAAGATAGGAGACCAGCTTTATAATTAGATAAGTTTATGATAGCTGCTTAAGATAGGAGACCAGCTTTATAATTAGGTAAGTTTATGATAGCTGCTTAAGATAGGAGACCAGCTTTATAATTAGATAAGTTTATGATAGCTGCTTTAAGATAGAGACCAGCTTTATAATTAGGTAAGTTTATGATAGCTGCTTAAGATAGGAGACCAGCTTTATAATTAGGTAAGTTTATGATAGCTGTTTAAGATAGGAGACCAGCTTTATAATTAGGTAAGTTTATGATAGCTGCTTAAGATAGGAGACCAGCTTTATAATTAGATAAGTTTATGATAGCTGTTTAAGATAGAGACCAACTTTATAATTAGATAAGTTTATGATAGCTGCTTAAGATAGGAGACCAGCTTTATAATTAGATAAGTTTATGATAGCTGCTTAAGATAGGAGACCAGCTTTATAATTAGGTAAGTTTATGATAGCTGCTTAAGATAGGAGACCAGCTTTATAATTAGATAAGTTTATGATAGCTGCTTAAGATAGGAGACCAGCTTTATAATTAGATAAGTTTATGATAGCTGCTTAAGATAGGAGACCAGCTTTATAATTAGGTAAGTTTATGATAGCTGCTTAAGATAGGAGACCAGCTTTATAATTAGATAAGTTTATGATAGCTGTTTAAGATAGGAGACCAACTTTATAATTAGATAAGTTTATGATAGCTGCTTAAGATAGGAGACCAGCTTTATAATTAGATAAGTTTATGATAGCTGCTTAAGATAGAGACCAGCTTTATAATTAGGTAAGTTTATGATAGCTGCTTAAGATAGGAGACCAGCTTTATAATTAGATAAGTTTATGATAGCTGCTTAAGATAGGAGACCAGCTTTATAATTAGATAAGTTTATGATAGCTGCTTAAGATAGGAGACCAGCTTTATAATTAGGTAAGTTTATGATAGCTGCTTAAGATAGGAGACCAGCTTTATAATTAGGTAAGTTTATGATAGCTGTTTAAGATAGGAGACCAGCTTTATAATTAGGTAAGTTTATGATAGCTGCTTAAGGTAGGAGACCAGCTTTATAATTAGATAAGTTTATGATAGCTGCTTAAGGTAGGAGACCAGCTTTATAATTAGGTAAGTTTATGATAGCTGCTTAAGGTAGGAGACCAGCTTTATAATTAGATAAGTTTATGATAGCTGCTTAAGATAGGAGACCAGCTTTATAATTAGGTAAGTTTATGATAACTGCTTAAGATAGGAGACCAGCTTTATAATTAGATAAGTTTATGATAGCTGCTTAAGGTAGGAGACCAGCTTTATAATTAGATAAGTTTATGATAGCTGTTTAAGATAGGAGACCAGCTTTATAATTAGGTAAGTTTATGATAGCTGCTTAAGGTAGGAGACCAGCTTTATAATTAGATAAGTTTATGATAGCTGCTTAAGATAGGAGACCAGCTTTATAATTAGATAAGTTTATGATAGCTGCTTAAGATAGGAGACCAGCTTTATAATTAGGTAAGTTTATGATAGCTGCTTAAGATAGGAGACCAGCTTTATAATTAGATAAGTTTATGATAGCTGCTTAAGATAGGAGACCAGCTTTATAATTAGGTAAGTTTATGATAGCTGCTTAAGATAGGAGACCAGCTTTATAATTGGGTAAGTTTATGATAGCTGCTTTTCAAAAATAAGGTATTTCCATCACAGGAGAGGGGGGTAGTAGTGTTCCCACCTTAACTTTTATCTTTAGAAAAACAACGTTAATCATTGTGTTATTCTGTCTCCTTCACCGTTTCGATTGCTGCCACGGGCTAAATTTTAACCTCGCGCATTCTTTCTTCGTACAACTTGAAGTTAAATCTAACGGACAACGTAGATCCAAGCGTTGTCAACACCCTCCTGAAAAACGTATGACAATTTTTAATTTTCATATATTCATGGTAATCAGGTCGGATATCCTACTGATACCGGATCTTTGTTTATTAAGTTAATAACGTTTCGAATACAGCTTTTCGTACTCTATTTCAGAATAACTTAACGTTTATTGCAACCATAAGTCATTGAACCCGAATATTTTTCGTTAGAAGTCAAGTGTGATTACCACGTCAAGGTTTCGCTAACAACCACCCGTGCGCTAACCACATGCGTTATGGACGCTGAGAACACGCGTCGCCACTCGTGCTTGGAAATTAGGTTAATATAGTTAGAAAAGATACAGACATTCTTTCTAAGGGGAATGAGTAACCTGTGTTTCTAAGAAAGGGCGTAGTAATCGCTGAACTGTGTGCAAGATTATATATATTGTTTGTTCTTACTATTGGTTTGTTTTGAATTTCGTGCAAAGCTACTCGAGGGCTGTCTGCGCTAGCCGTCCCTAATTTAGCAGTGTAAGACTAGAGGGAAGACAGCTAGTCATTACTACCCACCGCCATCTCTTGGGATATTATTTTATCAACGAATAGTGGGATTGACCGTATCATTATAACGCTCTCAAGGCTAAAAAAGCGAGCATATTTGGTGTGACGGGGATTGGAATCCGCGACCCTCAGATTACGAGTCGAGCGCCTTAACCCACCAGTCCATGCCGGGCCTTGACTTTAGTATCATTGAAATTATAAGAACAGCTCTGTTGTTTACAACTAATAATGTTCATTTTTCCTAAGTGTAACGAAGTTAAAGGTGTTGAAATGAATAATTAAGGTTGTTAAATTCACATTATGTTTAACTATTTATACTGTACCAGATGTACTACCGCAAAGCTTCCAAAAGTGTTAAACCCACATTATTTTTAACTATTTATACTGTACCAGATGTAATACCGCAAAGCCTCCAACATTGTTAAACCCACATTATTTTTAACTATTTATACTGTACCAGATGTAATACCGCAAAGCCTCCAACATTGTTAAACCCACATTATTTTTAACTATTTATACTGTACCAGATGTACTACCGCAAAGCTTCCAACATTGTTAAACCCACATTATTTTTAACTATTTATACTGTACCAGATGTACTACCGCAAAGCTTCCAACATTGTTAAACCCACATTATTTTTAACTATTTATACTGTACCAGATGTACTACCGCAAAGCTTCCAACATTGTTAAACCCACATTATTTTTAACTATTTATACTGTACCAGAACCAGATGTACTACCGCAAAGCTTCCTAAATGTTAAACCCACATTATTTTTAACTATTTATACTGTACCAGATGTAATACCGCAAAGCTTCCAACATTGTTAAACCCACATTATTTTTAACTATTTATACTGTACCAGATGTACTACTGCAAAGCTTCCAACATTGTTAAACCCACATTATTTTTAACTATTTATACTGTACCAGATGTACTACCGCAAAGCTTCCAACATTGTTAAACCTACATTATTTTTAACTATTTATACTGTACCAGATGTAATACCGCAAAGCTTCCAAAAGTGTTCTGTTTCAAGAATAAATAAAGGCAAAATTAAGGGCAGCGGATATTTTTGTTTCTTGCCTTTTTTGAAGTTCATTTGCCATGCTGCGTTGTAGCCGACGGAGTGCATAATTCTTCTCGCGATTCATGGCATGCGCACGCTTACTAACTTTGCAACAGTACGAATTGCAGCGTTAAGCGTCCTTTATGTGACGTAATTGTAGCATGTATTAATTCACTGACAGACAAACACTATTGTATAATGGTACGAGTGATTAAAACAGGTGATCTCGCCAAGCGGCCTCTTTCAGGAAAGTTAAGCTGATAAATAAACAGTAATAATATTTGGACACTAATAAAAAGCCATCCTCAGCTGGTTTTTACATAAACTATTTAGATTAAAGATTAGTGATACAGAGATACGTCTGTGGATTTATAACACTAGAAACCGGGTTTTGATACCCGTAGTGGCCAAATCATAGATAGCCCATTGTGTAGCTTTGTGCTTAATTACAAACAAACACATTAGATTAAAGAAAAATAACATAAATCATTCAACTTAGCATAAGCGAAACCACTTGGTTGTTCAGCAATAGACTTGAAGGTTCATAACGCTAAAAATAGGGGTTCTAATATCGCTGTAGAGAAAGCACAATAGACCATCTACTAGTTATTTACGTTAAAAAATCACAAGGAAAAGAAACAAATAAAGATTATTAATAGCATAAAATATATTATTTTTGTATATGAACAGTATATAGTAAAGATAAAGGTTTGACATCCGCTTCTTACATATATAAATCGGTACTGTGTGTGTGTTTTCTTATTGCAAAGCCACATCAGGCTATCTGCTCAGCCCACCGAGGGGAATCGAAGCACTGATTTTAGCGTTGTAAATCAAAAGACATACCGCTGTACTAGCGGGGGGGGGGCAAATCAGTGCTATTTGTTTGTTTGGCAAAAAAGGGAAAAGCCACATTAGACTATCTGGTGTGTCACCACGGAGAATCGAACATCAGATCTTAGCGTTATAATTCCGTAACTCACTGAATTATCGGTAGCATGAAATATACAAATAGAAGGAGTTAGGGACAAAACGTATGTTTATTTATTAACGTAATTCAAAAGGACTTTAATTCTCTATTGTTACACAAAGCTATATCATCAGCTGTTGTTTTCTGTCCAGTACAAGTTTTGAAACCAGAGTTTTAGTGTTCTCAGCTCTTAGAGTTATCACTGAACCAACGAGGACGTACTTTTATTTAATGAAAATATGTTAGAAGAGACGAAAATGAAAGAAAACAAACCTAACGTAAACATATCGTTAGAGAACCAAGTTTGTTTACGGCGAAAAACGATTTTTTTTCGTCTGCTTAATTATATATGTGAAAATCAGCAATGACCGAACAAGGTCAAAACGTTGTTCGCTCCCCTAGATAGTGCTTTTTGTACCCATACCAGCCGTTTGTAAATATATAATTTTCTCGTCATCACGTCTGCTTAATATTTATGAGATCAAAACTTGTGGCAACTTTAAACAAAGTTTACACCAAATTACGTTAACAACAAATTATAAACCCCAAATCTTTCAACAAGACTAACACCAAATTACATTAACGGCAAATTATAAACTTACAACTTTAAACAATGTTTACACTAACTCAAATTAAAAACAACTTATAAACTCTCAACTTTAAACACGATTTATACCAATTGACATCAACAACAAATTATATAAAGATCACAAATTTAAAATTACATCCAAGCTTCTATAAATTATCGGTAACTTATTAGATCGTATTTTTGAAAGAAAGCTCTAAATCCTCACAAATTAAAAACAATTTATATAATATTTTATTTCTGTTAAAAATGACTTAATGTCAATAAAGTAGTTTCTACAAGCTTAGACTTAGTGTTAATAAGAGAGTATCTACAAATTTAGACTTAGTGTTAACAAAATAGTATCTTCAAATTTAGACTTAGTGTTAACAAAATAGTATCTTCAAATTTAGACTTAGTTTTAATAAAATTTTTTCTACAAGTTTAGACTTAATGATAACAAGGTAGGTTCTAAAGTTTAGACTTAATGTTAAGAAGGTAGTTTCTAAAGTTAAGACTAGTTTTAATAAAATAGTTTCTACATGTTTAGACTTAATGTTAAGAAAGTAGTTTCTAAAGTTAAGACTAGTTTTAATAAAATAGTTTCTACAAGTTTAGACTTAATGTTAAGAAGGTAGTTTCTAAAGTTTAGACTAGTTTCAATAAAATAGTTTCTACATGTTTTAAACATCCAGAATTCAAATTCCCATCAAGACGAACCAGAAATACCACAGATTACAAAACTGAAAATACAAGTAACTTAAATACAAATGGTACATTCAGCTAGCAGAATTAGATGTGAAGACACTTATAATGTTTGAAATCGTCACTCACAAGATTTTCTACGTCATACTTACACAAGTAGAAGTTAGTAATTATAAAAAATACGGTGATCCTAGTTAAACCTGCCATTGTTGCTCTTTTGCATAACCATAAGTTGACCCTAGAGAAAGTAAAAAAATAAATAAATCAAAACAAAATAATTTATGGTCATTTTAAGTATGAGAGCAAATACTAAAGTTTGTAATGGGCTGAAAGCGTGCAAGTTTTAAATATATACTTACGACAATGTGTAAAATAGTTTTATCAAGTGCCAACAATAACAATAACAAATAAGTCACATTTGTCAGGTACCAATAATAAGAAATGAAAATATTACTAAAATATGATCGGAGAAGATTAATCAATAATTTGTTGGCCTTGATACAGAATTAGATAAATAAATGTTTACAATTTAATTCTGTTTATATATATGTTTCAACTTGAATTTGCATCTCAAATGTTCTGCGCCAACAGGAGGAAAAAAGCGAAACTCAAAGTAACTTATTTTTAATGGAGTTTCCAATTATATATTAATGTAAAAATCTCTGCTACCCTTTCTGAGAATAAGAAATGTAAGCGGTTTTAGTTCGATTTTGTGTGAATAGGGCGAGCATGTTTGGTGCGACGCGGATTCGAATCCGCGACGCTCGGATTACGAGTCGAACGCCTTAACCCACCTGGTTATGCCGGGCTACTAGACCAAGTGAATGCTAAAATTATTAAGGAGAAACTCACTGGAAATAAAAAATATATTCTCAAGCTCTAGTCAATCAAAAAAGTTGAATAACAAAAGCGCCTTTAACAGTTTATAACAGTATTTATTTCGTTCACATCCTTTGTAATTTCATTTTAAGTAATTTGATAATTAGCATTATAAATTGCTGAATTTATTTGTGTTGACTGAGACTAAAATATTTTGTAACATGAAAAAATAACTTCTTTTTAATAAGTATATTAGGTTAGGTTGTAACTTTTGGAAAACTAAAATTTATTTTCAGGACTTTAAAAACGGGTTTGTTCAAACTTACAGTTTTTTAAAAAGAATGTATTTCCTTGCATAAATGCTCTCGGTAACTCGGCGGCAAGTTTGAGGGTTTTTAGGGCAAAATAACTAACTCGCGTAGCTTTACTGTAAACAGAAAGAAATGAGTCGTTCGCATAAACTCGCAGAATATTTGACGTGTTCGAAGTTATAGCTTCCAATAAGCAGTGTAGTACAGATAATCGATTAAGCAAGTAAAAATAAACATAACGTTAACCAACATGACTTGTAAAACATTAATAAATATAATGAGATGCTTAAAACCGTAAAATAAAGGAATAATTAATAAGTATAATAAGAGTTTAAAACCGTAAAGTAAATGAATAAATACATTTTTTTCGAAGCGCCCTCTGTAATACGTTTTCTGCGTCAATAGTGCAAGTTATGTGAAACAAGTTTAAAATGAACGAAGGCTGTATATGATATAGATGCAAAACTATCGGGTAAAGTTATTTAAACTGATGTATCTGTTCTAATGATCAGAAAGAAGGTCTAAATAAAATTACTTTCGAATAAAAGAAACAGATAAAGAGGACAACGAGAATCCGTGATTAAACGTGTTTCGTACGTTATTGAACGATAAAGTGATAGTTAGTGATAAAGCTACGTTATAAGAACTGTAGGGTTTCAGTTATAAGAACTTGTCACAATCACTTTATATTTCTTCTCTTATTTTTATTCACAGAATATCGTGTTGAGAGTTATATTTGGTTTAATCAAAACGAAAACATTTTGCTCTACATATCAAATAATACTTTTATTTAAACAAAAACGTGTTACGTTTGTGATTATTTATTATGTGTCCGTTAAGGTTCAACTTTTAAATCATCCAAAGAAAAAGAACAGTTAAGTTCTTGTTCTCAGTGACGTGTTGCAATGTTACCAAGACAACGTAGCATTAGTCAACAGCATGGCGGTTTTCAAACACCCGGGAAATCTCGGAACTGAGGGGGATACGTGATATCCTGGTGAGCTTTAAGTATAACCTAATTTCCACACAAAAGAAAATGTTACTGTGCTGGCCCAATATGCAAAAGTAAAATGTGGCTCCTAATACATTCTTTCCGACACACAGAAGAAATACGTAGCTACATATGCGTCTGTTTCGATATACAGAAGAAATGTGGCTTCAATGTTTTACTTCCGTTTTGATACACAGAACAAAAATGTGGCCGGCCACAACATTTTGTACCCGTTTCAATATACAGAAGAAAAAAAAAAAACATTTAGTAACAAAGTTTTACTTACGTTATTATGATAAAATTTATAATTTTTTAAGGAACTTGTAATTCTATCCTGTAATCATTGTCGGGTAGAAAAGCAACATTCTCCATGACAGTCTCGGTTCTATGATTTCTGAATTAATAAAAACAAATGTTGACACAAAAAAATACATGCATTACTTTTTTACAGTCCGCCCAGGCAACCCGAAGGCGAATGACCTGTTTGCACGATGTTGTTATTTACGTAACGTCGTCACGGTGATGTAGGTCAGCAGCCACAGTCATTGTAATGTGGGCTGTCCCTGGCCTTCGCAACAGACCGAGACACTGTTCGTATTGCCCTACTGATTCTCTGTTTCCGGGTTAGTGGGACCAGTGGAAGGTCGTGATCTGCGGTTCTAAGAAATTAGTCGGACAATAAGAATGACCACAATAATGGACAAGACAAAACCCGTTTGTGGACATTGGTTTTCCTGACTCCATGACATTGTTACTTGAGGTTAAATAGCCTTGTCACATTGATTATTCTTCTAATTATGACAGAATGTGCTTGGGTAAGCTTTCCAAGTTTTTTGCTTTGTTTCCTTTTCGTGTTACAGTTATATATTTCCCTGTGTTCCAATTTCATGGAATAAAATCCAGGACAAATAAGTACTTGCTGTGTTCTAATTACATAATATATATTACCAGTTAGAATCTTCCGTACCGCTGGTTGATATAGGGTAACTATAAAAGAGAGGGCTGTTTTTACAGCCTCATTAAATGTTTTTACGAATATATAATTTATGAAATGTGAAGGTTAAGACACCTTCGAAAAATTAAAATGTTTTATTTTATCTAATAAATGGAACTCGTGAATACTTTTTAAAACTACAAATATAATAATTGGCTATATTAATTATTTTACTTAATTATGAAGTCTTTGATAAACTTCCGGTCATTTCAAGGACAGTTTTTGTTGCTCGAAGGTTGCTAAATTTACCTATCGCCTGGGTTTTGTGTTTAACACATGTAATAAACAGAACAAACGGAACTTTAAATATTCGCTTCACAGTCTCAGTTAAACCATTTATTTTATAATTTTGGAAACACTCCAGCCTCAAAACGTGAACATAAGAAAATTAAAAACATATATTTTAAAGGGTTTTTTTTTTCCTTGTGGAAAATAACCTTGCAACAAAAGGTCAAAATATTATATATGTATTAAAGTGTATCTGAATTTTACGTTGCCCATACTGTGAATCTGGAAATTCATGGCTCTCGTCTCGTTGCCCTAAAATTCGCTCCGCACTTTGAGGCCGTAAGTGCGTTTTAAAAGTAACAGTCAATAAGAGTAGTCCAAGTGTTGGTGGCGAATATTGATGGCTATGCACAGATAGCTCCTTGTGTAGTTTTGCGCAGAAGCTTTGTAATTTACCTTCATGGTTTATGTTTTCATAATTCCATTAGGTTATATCTGCGTAGAAACATTAGAACGTGTTTAGAAGTAATTGTTGACATCAAAACCAACAGGCAAAACTTAAGACGTTAATCCGAAGTTCAAGAAGTTTACAGTCAATAGAAATTACTTCTCCCAACTAAACATACAGCTCCCTCTACCGGCTAACCCTGCCTTTTTGTTAATCAAATATTTCACAAACTCGTCTGACTACACACAAAGCTTACTCTGTTTTCCGCTGCAGTAGAAACATCAATTAGGTTTTTATATTTCGCCATTTTTTACTTTGTTTAAGATGTATATTGCTTGTTGTTGTTTTTGCCCTTTGTAAAACAATTAACGTCTCGAATTAACATCTTAATGTTTAAAACTGGTACCTCAAATTGATGTCTTAAATTACCGTTTAAAACTGGTACCTCAAATTGATGTCTTAAATTACCGTTTAAAAATGGTTCTTCAAATTAATGTCTTAAATTAACGTTTAAAACTGGTACCTCAAATTAATGTCTTAAATTAACGTTTAAAACTGGTACCTCAAATTGATGTCTTAAATTACCGTTTAAAACTGGTACCTCAAATTGATGTCTTCAATTACCGTTTAAAAATGGTACCTCAAATTAATGTCTTAAATTACAGTTTAAAACTGGTACCTCAAATTGATGTCTTAAATTACCGTTTAAAAATGGTACCTCAAATTAATGTCTTAAATTAACGTTTAAAAATGGTTCTTCAAATTAATGTCTTAAATTAACGTTTAAAAATGGTTTCTCAAATTAATGTCTTAAATTAACATTTAAAAATGGTTCCTTAAATTAATATCTTAAATTAACGTTTAAAACTGTTACCTCAAATTAATGTCTTAAATTAACGTGTAAAACTGGTACCTCAAATTAATATCTTAAATTAACGTTTAAAAATGTTTCCCCAAATTGATGTCTTAAATCAGATTTCTAAAAGTGGCATCTCAAAGCAATGTTTAAAACTGGTACGTCAAATTATTGTCTTAAATGGACGTTTACATAATTAACATTTCCAATTGGTGTCTGTGGTATATATATATATATATATGCGTTATTTAAAACTTTGATCATCATAATTGTAAAACTACTGATATAATTATATATCAACATATTTTTGCTATGAGTTGAAACGTTATAATTACATAAACAATCACCAAGGAAAATTACAGTAATTATCAGGTTTAGTCACATACTCTCACTCAGCAAGACTTGAAATTACAGTACCTGCCTCTCAATGAAGCGGTGTTACTGAATATTCTCCACAAACCCGCAGTGGTCCATGGACGCTCCGGCCCCCCGTACGGAGCAGATAACAAAAGTTCAAAACACACAGAGTGCGGAGCTCGCTTTTTGACTGTTGACTTCTAAGAAGGAAGGCGAGAACTGGCGTCGAGGTATCTCTGTTCTCCAAGTCCTGTGTGTTTATCTACCTGTACTGCTTGGCTGACCCACTACCTGCAGCCACGCGGTGGAAGCTGTGCTCTATTTCAGCTGCAGATGTCTAGAGACTGTGTCTTGGTCGGAACCTAGGGTATGACCTATTTCGGTGTGCCCGATCATTGACTTGGAACTACTTCAGCTAGGACAGGATCAAGGTCAGCTGGTTGAAGGTGTCCAGACACATGACCATCGGCCCATTTTGGTTGCTGACACCTGGTGCATAACACTTCGCAACGGATAATAATTATACAAAGTGTCACTCAGGTTTATAAACTCTTTTAACTTTCTCTTTTTTCGGAGTTTGTGTCACACACGGAAGGAAAGAAAATTGTGAGTAGCAGTGGCTCCAAACTCCAACAGACACAATGCGATAATACAACAGAATTTTGGTAAGCCTCAAGTTATGGTAAGAATGAAAGCTAAAAAATACATAATGTATCTAATGTTTTAAGACACACAGTTTAACGCCCCCTGATGGCCCAGCGGTAAGTCTGGTGGAATGGCACATCAGAGATATTCTTGTCCATAGTTTTGTACTCAACAATAAATAAACACAGTTTTACGGCAGAACAGTGGTGATTACAAATGAATTTTTCTTTTAAAAAAACTTGATCTTTCCATTTCAGTTAACTGTCTTTAGTTATAGCTGTCTTTCGCTTGTTACGCCCGGCATGGCCGGGTGGGTTAGGGCGTGCGACTCGTAATCTGAGGGTCGCGGGTTCGCATCCCCGTCTCACCAAACATGTTCGCCTTTTCAGCTGTGGGGGGGGGGCGTTATAATGTTACGGTCAATCCCATTATTCGTTGGTAAAAGAGTAGCCCAAGAGTTGGCGGTGGGTGGTGATGACTAGCTGCCTTCCCTCTAGTCTTACACTGCTAAATTAGAGATGGCTAGGACAGATAGCCCTCGAGTAGTTTTGCGCGAAATTCAAAAAACAAACAAACGAACTTTCGCGACCCTCGAATTACAAGTCGAACGCCTTAACCCACCTGGCCATGCCGGGTCAATATATTTTTGTTAAGAAAGTGTGCATGTGTCTTCTTATGGTAAAACCACAGCGGGCTATCTGGAAATCGAGCTGTTGATTTCAGCGCTGTAAATCCAAAGACTTACCGCTGTCTCACCGGGGAACCTGTCTTTCGCAACTGGCACAAAGCTACTCGAGGCTTTTGTTGTTGATTAGACGGAAATGACGCTGCCAACTTGGGGGAAAAAATTTTTGGTATAATCTCACTTACTTGAAGTGGAATTATATATTTTAGTCGTGGACACCAAGATACGCTATTAAAAAGGCAATCAGCAGGACACACTGTTTGTGATAGTTTAACGATTTTCTATCTTCAAACTAATAAATATTTTCGGTAGATGTACTTTAGTGGACTTCACATAAATTTCAAGGCAATCCATTAATTAAAACCTGAGACATCTCCAGTTTTTATTCAAGTCTTTCTCCATTTTTTTCTTTTTCATTCTCACCATATGTAGGGTTTGTTTGCTTGTTTTGGAATTTCGCACAAAGCTACGAGAGGGCTATCTGTGCTAGCCGTCCCTAATTTAGCAGTGTAAGACTAGAGGGAAGGCAGCTAGTCATCACCACCCACCGCCAACTCTTGGGCTACTATTTTACCAACGAAAAGTGGGATTGACCGTCACATTATAACGCCCCCACGGCTGGGAGGGCGAGCATGTTTGGCGAGATTCGGGCGCGAACCCGCGACACTCAGATTACGAAGCGCACGCCTTAACGCGCTAGGCCATGCCAGGCCCCATACGTAGGAAAACTTTAAAGATACTTTAATTGATATAAAAAAGAAACTTAACTTTTAGAGTTCTTTTTTACCAAATTTGACACACTGATAGATCTTTACAACATATGGTAACCTTGCCGTGTAAATATAAGTTATTCAACAAATGCAGGTGAAAATTTAAAAAAGCTTTTGCGCACGCCCACGCAAAAAATCACGTGAGATATTGGTATAACATTTTTACTACAGCTTTGTCTAAGAGTAAAAGTGGATTGTTTTTAGCTTTGTGCCATTCGTATCAAGGAAGGCTCATTTAGAGCGGCAAAATTATGGAGTGAAAAGACGTAAAATACATAAGTATTAACCAGGTCAAGTCAAATAGATTAGCAGTTTATAGTTCAAGTTTTCAAAATAATCGTGTGAGTGGACGGTTATTATTCATTGTACATTTTTCACTGTAAATTTGCTAAATTTTATAAAATTATTCTAATTAAAGAGCGTTTAGCGTCAAGTAATATTAGCTTAAGCAATTGGCATAAATAATGATGCTTGAAACGACTATACTGATTGTATGCGGGCGATGACAAGAAACCGTACATCAAGATTCCATGGGGTGATAACCAGGCTACGACATCCGTGGCAGACAGAGTCAAGGTAGACCATTATGTGGCCCGGCATGGCCAGGTGGTTAAGGCACTCGACTCGTAAACTGACAGTCGCGGGTTCGAATCCCCGTGACACCAAACGTGCTCACTCTTTCAGCCTTGGGGGCGTTATACCGTGACCGTCAATCCCGCTATTCGTTGGTAAAAGAGAATAGCAAGAATTGGCGGTGGGTGGTGATGACTAACTGCCTTCCCTCTAATCTTACACTACTAAATTTGGGACGACTAGCGCAGATAGCCCTCGAGTAGCTTTGTGCTTAATTTCAAAATCAAACCATGACGTTACAATAAAAGAAGTTATTGAGCTGTTTTAGAGAAGAAAACTTATCACCATATATATATGTTAAAGAATCTGGTTGGTTCTGTAAAGTATAATTCTGTTTCGAAAAACAGGGTTACAATTCTGAAGCTAATTTTGGTTACTTTCTTGATTATTGTGATTTGTTGGTGTGTTTTGACACAACGTCATGATATCTAAACAAAAACACCTCAGGTGTGGGAAACGTTTTGACGAAGAAAGAATCCAACTTGTAACTTAAAGAAATGAAACCAGAATTGATAGTTTCACTTATCGCATTCATAACAGTTTTAAAACGAATATTTATTAATCACTGAGAAAGGCAGAGTTCTACCCATTTATCACGCTCCAACTTCACATAACCCCATGAAGACCGAGTACACTATAGTGCTGTACAATAATCAGTGACCCACATAAAGCAACGTAAGAAGATAAACAGTAGAATAGAAAATAGTTTAGTTGTTAAAGTTATTTTAAACATTGTTACTAGTATCATGTACGTCTCTTTGTGGCCAGGATGTCAAACAATACAGAATGATAACTTTTGTAAGTATTGTTTAAATGTCTACTACTCAACCATTAGAGAATGATAACTTTTGTAAGTATTGTTTAAATGTCTACTACTCAACCATTAGAGAATGATAACTTTTGTAAGTATTGTTTAAATGTCAACTACTCAACCATTACAGAATGATAACTTTTGTAAGTATTGTTTAAATGTCAACTACTCAACCATTACAGAATGATAACTTTTGTAAGTATTGTTTAAATGTATACTACTCAACCATTACAGAATGATAACTTTTGTAAGTATTGTTTAAATGTCTACTACTCAACCATTACAGAATGATAACTTTTGTAAGTATTGTTTAAATGTATACTACTCAACCATTAGAGAATGATAACTTTTGTCGGTATTGTTTAAATGTCTACTACTCAACCATTACAGAATGATAACTTTTGTCAGTATTGTTTAAATGTCTACTACTCAACCATACAGAATGATAACTTTTGTAAGTATTGTTTAAACGTCTACAACTCAACCATTAGAGAATGATAACTTTTGTAAGTATTGTTTAAATGTCTACTACTCAACCATTAGAGAATGATAACTTTTGTAAGTATTGTTTAAATGTCTACTACTCAACCATTAGAGAATGATAACTTTTGTAAGTATTGTTTAAATGTCAACTACTCAACCATTACAGAATGATAACTTTTGTAAGTATTGTTTAAATGTCAACTACTCAACCATTACAGAATGATAACTTTTGTAAGTATTGTTTAAATGTATACTACTCAACCATTACAGAATGATAACTTTTGTAAGTATTGTTTAAATGTCTACTACTCAACCATTACAGAATGATAACTTTTGTAAGTATTGTTTAAATGTATACTACTCAACCATTACAAAATGATAACTTTTGTAAGTATTGTTTAAATGTCTACTACTCAACCATTACAGAATAACTTTTGTAAGTATTGATAACTTTTGTAAGTATTGTTTAAATGTCTACTACTCAACCATTAGAGAATGATAACTTTTTTAAGTATTGTTTAAATGTATACTACTCAACCATTAGAGAATGATAACTTCTGTAAGTGTTGTTTAAATGTCTACTACTCAACCATTACAGAATGATAACTTTTGTAAGTATTGTTTAAATGTCTACTACTCAACCATTACAGAAAGATAACTTTTGTAAGTATTGTTTAAATGTCTACTACTCAACCATTAGAGAATGATAACTTTTGTAAGTATTGTTTAAATGTATACTACTCAACCATTACAGAATGATAACTTTTGTAAGTATTGTTTAAATGTATACTACTCAACCATTAGAGAATGATAACTTTTGTCAGTATTGTTTAAATGTCTACTACTCAACCATTACAGAATGATAACTTTTGTAAGTATTGTTTAAATGTCTAGTATTGTTTAAATGTCTACTACTCAACCATACAGAATGATAACTTTTGTAAGTATTGTTTAAACGTCTACAACTCAACCATTAGAGAATGATAACTTTTGTAAGTATTGTTTAAATGTCTACTGCTCAACCATTACAGAATGATAACTTTTGTAAGTATTGTTTAAATGTCTACAACTCAACCATTAGAGAATGATAACTTTTGTAAGTATTGTTTAAATGTCTACTACTCAACCATTACAGAATGATAACTTTTGTAAGTATTGTTTAAATGTCTACTACTCAACCATTACAGAATGATAACTTTTGTAAGTATTGTTTAAATGTATACTACTCAACCATTAGAGAATGATAACTTTTGTAAGTATTGTTTAAATGTCTACTACTCAACCATTACAGAATGATAACTTTTGTAAGTATTGTTTAAATGTCTACTACTCAACCATTAGAGAATGATAACTTTTGTAAGTATTGTTTAAATGTCTACTACTCAACCATTAGAGAATGATAACTTTTGTAAGTATTGTTTAAATGTCTACTACTCAACCATTACAGAATGATAACTTTTGTAAGTATTGTTTAAATGTCTACTACTCAACCATTACAGAATGATAACTTTTGTAAGTATTGTTTAAATGTCTACTACTCAACCATTACAGAAAGATAACTTTTGTATTGTTTAGTATTGTTTAAATGTCTACTACTCAACCATTACAGAATGATAACTTTTGTAAGTATTGTTTAAATGTCTACTACTCAACCATTACAGAATGATAACTTTTGTAAGTATTGTTTAAATGTCTACTACTCAACCATTACAGAATGATAACTTTTGTAAGTATTGTTTAAATGTCTACTACTCAACCATTACAGAATGATAACTTTTGTAAGTATTGTTTAAATGTCTACTACTCAACCATTAGAGAATGATAACTTTTGTAAGTATTGTTTAAATGTCTACTACTCAACCATTAGAGAATGATAACTTTTGTAAGTATTGTTTAAATGTATACTACTCAACCATTACAGAATGATAACTTTTGTAAGTATTGTTTAAATGTCTACTACTCAACCATTAGAGAATGATAACTTTTGTAAGTATTGTTTAAATGTCTACTACTCAACCATTACAGAATGATAACTTTTGTAAGTATTGTTTAAATGTCTACTACTCAACCATTACAGAATGATAACTTTTGTAAGTATTGTTTAAATGTCTACTACTCAACCATTACAGAATGATAACTTTTGTAAGTATTGTTTAAATGTCTACTACTCAACCATTACAGAATGATAACTTTTGTAAGTATTGTTTAAATGTCTACTACTCAACCATTAGAGAATGATAACTTTTGTAAGTATTGTTTAAATGTCTACTACTCAACCATTAGAGAATGATAACTTTTGTAAGTATTGTTTAAATGTCTACTACTCAACCATTAGAGAATGATAACTTTTGTAAGTATTGTTTAAATGTCTACTACTCAACCATTAGAGAATGATAACTTTTGTAAGTATTGTTTAAATGTCTACTACTCAACCATTACAGAATGATAACTTTTGTAAGTATTGTTTAAATGTCTACTACTCAACCATTAGAGAATGATAACTTTTGTAAGTATTGTTTAAATGTCTACTACTCAACCATTAGAGAATGATAACTTTTGTAAGTATTGTTTAAATGTCTACTACTCAACCATTACAGAATGATAACTTTTGTAAGTATTGTTTAAATGTCTACTACTCAACCATTAGAGAATGATAACTTTTGTAAGTATTGTTTAAATGTCTACTACTCAACCATTAGAGAATGATAACTTTTGTAAGTATTGTTTAAATGTCTACTAACTCAACCATTAGAGAATGATAACTTTTGTAAGTATTGTTTAAATGTCTACTACTCAACCATTACAGAATGATAACTTTTGTAAGTATTGTTTAAATGTCTACTACTCAACCATTACAGAATGATAACTTTTGTAAGTATTGTTTAAATGTCTACTACTCAACCATTAGAGAATGATAACTTTTGTAAGTATTGTTTAAATGTCTACTACTCAACCATTACAGAATGATAACTTTTGTAAGTATTGTTTAAATGTCTACTACTCAACCATTAGAATGAATCTAAGTATTGTTTAAATGTCTACTACTCAACCATTACAGAATGATAACTTTTGTAAGTATTGTTTAAATGTCTACTACTCAACCATTAGAGAATGATAACTTTTGTAAGTATTGTTTAAATGTCTACTACTCAACCATTACAGAATGATAACTTTTGTAAGTATTGTTTAAATGTATACTACTCAACCATTACAGAATGATAACTTTTGTAAGTATTGTTTAAATGTCTACTACTCAACCATTAGAGAATGATAACTTTTGTAAGTATTGTTTAAATGTCTACTACTCAACCATTACAGAATGATAACTTTTGTAAGTATTGTTTAAATGTCTACTACTCAACCATTACAGAATGATAACTTTTGTAAGTATTGTTTAAATGTCTACTACTCAACCATTACAGAATGATAACTTTTGTAAGTATTGTTTAAATGTCTACTACTCAACCATTACAGAATGATAACTTTTGTAAGTATTGTTTAAATGTCTACTACTCAACCATTAGAGAATGATAACTTTTGTAAGTATTGTTTAAATGTCTACTACTCAACCATTACAGAATGATAACTTTTGTAAGTATTGTTTAAATGTCTACTACTCAACCATTAGAGAATGATAACTTTTGTAAGTATTGTTTAAATGTCTACTACTCAACCATTAGAGAATGATAACTTTTGTAAGTATTGTTTAAATGTCTACTACTCAACCATTACAGAATGATAACTTTTGTAAGTATTGTTTAAATGTCTACTACTCAACCATTAGAGAATGATAACTTTTGTAAGTATTGTTTAAATGTCTACTACTCAACCATTACAGAATGATAACTTTTGTAAGTATTGTTTAAATGTCTACTACTCAACCATTAGAGAATGATAACTTTTGTAAGTATTGTTTAAATGTCTACTACTCAACCATTAGAGAATGATAACTTTTGTAAGTATTGTTTAAATGTCTACTACTCAACCATTAGAGAATGATAACTTTTGTAAGTATTGTTTAAATGTCTACTACTCAACCATTACTTTTGTAAGTATTGTTTAAATGTCTACTACTCAACCATTGATAACTTTTGTAAGTATTGTTTAAATGTCTACTACTCAACCATTAGAGAATGATAACTTTTGTAAGTATTGTTTAAATGTCTACTACTCAACCATTACAGAATGATAACTTTTGTAAGTATTGTTTAAATGTCTACTACTCAACCATTACAGAATGATAACTTTTGTAAGTATTGTTTAAATGTCTACTACTCAACCATTACAGAATGATAACTTTTGTAAGTATTGTTTAAATGTCTACTCAACCATTACAGAATGATAACTTTTGTATTTGTTTAAATGTCTACTACTCAGAATGATAACTTTTGTAAGTATTGTTTAAATGTCTACTACTCAACCATTACAGAATGATAACTTTTGTAAGTATTGTTTAAATGTCTACTACTCAACCAACTTTTGTACAGTATTGTTTAAAATGTCTACTAACTCAACCATTAGAGTAATAACTTTTGTAAGTATTGTTTAAATGTCTACTACTCAACCATTAGAGAATGATAACTTTTGTAAGTATTGTTTAAATGTCTACTACTCAACCATTAGAGAATGATAACTTTTGTAAGTATTGTTTAAATGTCTACTACTCAACCATTAGAGAATGATAACTTTTGTAAGTATTGTTTAAATGTCTACTACTCAACCATTACAGAATGATAACTTTTGTAAGTATTGTTTAAATGTCTACTACTCAACCATTACAGAATGATAACTTTTGTAAGTATTGTTTAAATGTCTACTACTCAACCATTAGAGAATGATAACTTTTGTAAGTATTGTTTAAATGTCTACTACTCAACCATTACAGAATGATAACTTTTGTAAGTATTGTTTAAATGTCTACTACTCAACCATTACAGAATGATAACTTTTGTAAGTATTGTTTAAATGTCTACTACTCAACCATTACAGAATGATAACTTTTGTAAGTATTGTTTAAATGTCTACTACTCAACCATTACAGAATGATAACTTTTGTAAGTATTGTTTAAATGTCTACTACTCAACCATTAGAGAATGATAACTTTTGTAAGTATTGTTTAAATGTCTACTACTCAACCATTACAGAATGATAACTTTTGTAAGTATTGTTTAAATGTCTACTACTCAACCATTACAGAATGATAACTTTTGTAAGTATTGTTTAAATGTCTACTACTCAACCATTACAGAATGATAACTTTTGTAAGTATTGTTTAAATGTCTACTACTCAACCATTAGAGAATGATAACTTTTGTAAGTATTGTTTAAATGTCTACTACTCAACCATTACTCTTTGTAAGTAGAATGATAACTTTTGTAAGTATTGTTTAAATGTCTACTACTCAACCATTAGAGAATGATAACTTTTGTAAGTATTGTTTAAATGTCTACTACTCAACCATTACAGAATGATAACTTTTGTAAGTATTGTTTAAATGTATACTACTCAACCATTAGAGAATGATAACTTTTGTAAGTATTGTTTAAATGTCTACTACTCAACCATTACAGAATGATAACTTTTGTAAGTATTGTTTAAATGTATACTACTCAACCATTACAGAATGATAACTTTTGTAAGTATTGTTTAAATGTATACTACTCAACCATTAGAGAATGATAACTTTTGTAAGTATTGTTTAAATGTCTACTACTCAACCATTACAGAATGATAACTTTTGTAAGTATTGTTTAAATGTATACTACTCAACCATTAGAGAATGATAACTTTTGTAAGTATTGTTTAAATGTCTACTACTCAACCATTACAGAATGATAACTTTTGTAAGTATTGTTTAAATGTATACTACTCAACCATTACAGAATGATAACTTTTGTAAGTATTGTTTAAATGTCTACTACTCAACCATTACAGAATGATAACTTTTGTAAGTATTGTTTAAATGTCTACTACTCAACCATTACAGAATGATAACTTTTGTAAGTATTGTTTAAATGTCTACTACTCAACCATTAGAGAATGATAACTTTTGTAAGTATTGTTTAAATGTATACTACTCAACCATTAGAGAATGATAACTTCTGTAAGTGTTGTTTAAATGTCTACTACTCAACCATTACAGAATGATAACTTTTGTAAGTATTGTTTAAATGTATACTACTCAACCATTAGAGAATGATAACTTTTGTAAGTATTGTTTAAATGTCTACTACTCAACCATTACAGAATGATAACTTTTGTAAGTATTGTTTAAATGTATACTACTCAACCATTACAGAATGATAACTTTTGTAAGTATTGTTTAAATGTCTACTACTCAACCATTACAGAATGATAACTTTTGTAAGTATTGTTTAAATGTCTACTACTCAACCATTACAGAATGATAACTTTTGTAAGTATTGTTTAAATGTATACTACTCAACCATTAGAGAATGATAACTTTTGTAAGTATTGTTTAAATGTCTACTACTCAACCATTACAGAATGATAACTTTTGTAAGTATTGTTTAAATGTATACTACTCAACCATTACAGAATGATAACTTTTGTAAGTATTGTTTAAATGTCTACTACTCAACCATTACAGAATGATAACTTTTGTAAGTATTGTTTAAATGTATACTACTCAACCATTACAGAATGATAACTTTTGTAAGTATTGTTTAAATGTCTAATACTCAACCATTACAGAATGATAACTTTTGTAAGTATTGTTTAAATGTATACTACTCAACCATTACAGAATGATAACTTTTGTAAGTATTGTTTAAATGTCTACTACTCAACCATTACAGAATGATAACTTTTGTAAGTATTGTTTAAATGTCTACTACTCAACCATTACAGAATGATAACTTTTGTAAGTATTGTTTAAATGTCTACTACTCAACCATTACAGAATGATAACTTTTGTAAGTATTGTTTAAATGTATACTACTCAACCATTAGAGAATGATAACTTCTGTAAGTGTTGTTTAAATGTCTACTACTCAACCATTACAGAATGATAACTTTTGTAAGTATTGTTTAAATGTATACTACTCAACCATTACAGAATGATAACTTTTGTAAGTATTGTTTAAATGTCTAATACTCAACCATTACAGAATGATAACTTTTGTAAGTATTGTTTAAATGTCTACTACTCAACCATTACAGAATGATAACTTTTGTAAGTATTGTTTAAATGTCTAATACTCAACCATTACAGAATGATAACTTTTGTAAGTATTGTTTAAATGTATACTACTCAACCATTACAGAATGATAACTTTTGTAAGTATTGTTTAAATGTCTACTACTCAACCATTACAGAATAATGACTTCGGTAAGTATTGTTTAAACGTCTACTACTCAACCATTACAGAATAATGACTTCCGTAAGTATTGTTTAAGTGTGTACTAGTCAGCAGTGATAATTTATGAGATTTCTTGGTACATTTAGCTTAATCGTTTGAAATTGTTAATGTACCCTAATGACATAAACAAAAACTGTAGTAATTTTTGTTGCTATTTTTGTAATTTAGTGTTAATTTTATCTGCCAGAAGCTCGTGTCCTGTAATGTATTCTTTAATTGACGTTAGGCTTATGAAAGAAGTAAAGTCTATTGTTGGCTTCGATTCTCGACCTTAGAGAATCTTAAGGTTGGTTGTAATAGGTCTAAATCTTTAAGCATAAGAAGCGAACAGACAGACTACACTTCTAACTTGTATAGAGGGTCGCGTGCAATGTATTCAACTTGCAAGTTAACAAGTTCCATTAGAAGTTGTATAAAGTTACTGTTAAGCTGAATTTATGAGAACCGTATTTTGATATTGTTTGTCTTTTTGTAGGTTGTGACGCCGATAGGCATACGGAGTATTGTTCAGGGCTGTACAGATTTTGCCTGAATGAGGTTTAGAACAAAATCTTCCGTTATGAGTTTTTTGAATAAATGTTAAATTTTCCCGAATCACCATAATGTTTGCTTCTAATTTTACCCGAATGGTGGTAGATATTGCAAGCTAGAGAGGGTTCCACCTTTCATCTTCTTCTTCACGCGTTGGTCGCCCATGATGACGTTATCAGTACTTGATCGCTGTTACGAAGTTTTTGAAATAACTCTTCCCAAAACAAAGTATTTGTATTCTCAGATCGTAGATGTGCTCAGGTCGAGGACTTAGAATTTCCAAGATGAGGATATTCTTCGTAGTCAATGAAATTGGAAAACGCTGGAATATGGATCAATTTGGGACACCAGTACATCAAGAGAGAGATCTTCAACGAGTCGTAACTTCAGCAGTGGTGAGAAAATTGTGGCATCTTTTAACAGGTAAAAATCCACAAACACATAGGTCACTGATAAAAGCTGTCCATGTGCCTCAGCCAACAGTCACGGTACATTCAAGAATGATCTCAGCTTGGAAACGAGGCGAAAAGGGCATAGATTTACCAAAATAAGGCTTCAACCATGGCTTTTTTCGACTATCGCATATCTCAAAGAAACTGCAGAATGAAATGCAATTTCACGCGAAAGCATACCAGTTAAACCGTGTGTTATTTTTGGACGTTTGGGTGTATTAAAGTAGGGCTAAGAGGTTATTGTCCTCATACACTACGTAGATTATGGAAAGTACTGAGGGATAAGTTGTGTCGTTTAGACATGACAGACATAGAACAGATCCCTTTAAAATTGAAGTTACTTTGCATTGTTATTTTAAAGATGCACTGTCTTCAGATTGTGTGCCCGGACGTTACGAACTGTAACGACGTGGTGAGGCTCTAAAGTTGTTTTAATACAGAGTAATTCACCTCTCCTCCCCAACACACACACATACACTGTTGACTTTGAAATGTAAGGAGTGAAAACCTCTTTTTAATAACGACCGTACATAAAGTCAGGTAATTTTACTCAATGTTTTTATATAAGGGTTAACCCGTTAGTCTGCAGGCCAGCCCTTTCAGCAGGTTGTAAGAAAACTCATAATGTGAACTCGGTCTTCAAAAGTTCAGATAACGTGTGGCGAGGGTTGCAGTCTGCTTGGCACACCCACCCTCTAACTTACTATAAAACCTATTAAAATGTCGTTAAAAATTAATACAAAAAATCGTTACTTGCTTAGTAAAGAACATTTTATTAGTAATAGCACAAACAATGTTTGTACAGTCTTTCTTAATGACGAGAAACCCACTTGAAATAAAAATGTATCTCAGAGCGGCTGGTATGGGTATTAACACTACTACTGATAAGGAGAGAACAACGTTTCGACAAAGAAACCAACAACTTTGTATCTGAGAACGGCTGGTATGGGTGTTAAATTAAAGGCTGTCTGTGCCTTGTCCAACACGTTAATCGAAACCCGGATGTAAGCGTTATTAGCCTTCAAACTTAACGTAATATAAAGTGATGTTGGTTACTGACAATGACTTTACGTGTACTTTCAGAAAGTAATAATTTTCCACATCTATTTACACAGTTTACAGTTTGTAAGAAATTATTGTTTACACTTTGAATGATAAGGAACGTATCACGCAATGGGTTACAAAAATTCATTACAATTTTTAGTGTGTTTTTAATTAAAAACCATAAGATATATGACACAGAAAATTATTATTATAGAGAGATGTCATTACCATGGTTTTGAACAAGTTTCGTCTTGTTTATTTGTTTAACTTTTTTTTTTTCTTTTGTGGGGTCACGTGGCAAAGTTTGGTTTGGTTTCTTTTGAATTTCGCGCAAAGCTACTCGAAGGCTATCTGCGCCACATGGTAAAGAGACTTCACTACTTACCAGGGGTGCATATACTGGGGGTAATAACCCCCTTCATTTTAGGTGGGGGTATGGTGCATACAGTCATCCCCCCTACAGTTTGGTCTCTTGAATTGTTTTATTGCATCACAGGCCTTCAAATTGTGTGTTTGTTCTTGTGATTCTCATGTTCTTACTAATCGAATTACATAATTAGGCCTAGATGTAGGCTTTTTCAGTAGCTGTAATGTACATCTTTAATATAGGCGTGCTTCTAAGCTTTTCGATCTAAGCGATAGTTCGTAAGTATCAGTCAGTAGACCTAAGTATACATGCAAGTATCGTGGCAACAAGATTACTCTGTGACTGCATGTTTATAGCTTTCAGTTCAGGTAATCAGAGATTACCAATTTGTAAATTGAACAGTCCACATAAGTGGTTGCAAAAATCATCCCCCCCCCCATCGAATGTAAAAAATCTACGCACCTGGTGGTCACAATCTGATAATCATGAGTTGGGACCTAATCATTGAACATACTGGGTCTTTCAGCCGTGAGTGCATTATAATGTAAGGGTCAATCCCACTTACGGTGGTAAAGAATAACGAAATAGTTGGCGGTGGGTGATGTAGATTAGCTGCCCTCTCTCCAGTTTATCAATTCAAAATTAGAGACGGCTCGCGCAGTAAGTCCACAACTAGCTTTGCACCAAATTCGACACTTGTTTTTCAGCAATACCCACACAAGAATTACCTGCGCTAATTTTGAAGTGATGAACTAGATGGAAGGCAGTCAGTAGCACTCACCGCCAACACTTGCCCTATTTTTGTCTTATTAATTAGTATTACTTGACAGCCACTTTTTTGCCGTACTGACACCTCAAAGTGCGGACCACGTTTTCATGTTAAGGGAATCTTTCTGATTGAAATCGGGCTCGCTACCCGCTAGGACACGCCTTCTCCCAGCTTTATAAGAAACTATACGTTGTGCGTGTTACACTTAAGCAGATTTCGAGTGTTTTAAACGCGAGTTTTTAAAAATCGCTTGTAATTTTCAGTTGTCATGGAATATTTATCATTTTTCTTGAGCTCGGAAGATTGTAGTCGGATAAATCTCGTTCAGTTAAGTAAAACAAACCAAACACCGACATCATCAGCATGTTATTAATTCACCATGCTTGTAATATCTCGCTGACTTGAACAGAAGCAGCGACAGAATTCTGTAACTGTACTTGACCTTGTATAGTCGTTTTCCAGAAATTTGACGTGTGTCCCTGTCGACCCGATGGTTATTATTTTAGCTGTGGTAGGCGTTTATCGGTATTCTCTCAAGCGTAACTAGGCTTAGTTTGAGTTGTTTAGGGTACAGGCACGTAACAGTGTGTTTCTGGGGGTTGCGAAAAGACGTTAGCAGAGTAGGAAGCAACTTGTAGTGGTTTATTTTGTTTATACGTCTCTTGTACCCCCCCCTCCGCCATTTTACCCCACATTAGTCAAGTTTACGTTGTTAGCTATCATTCCTTAATCTTCCGTGATGACGAGAAACCCACTTAAAGCAAAAATGTTTCTCAACCAACCTGAGATACAATCTCAATGTTGTATTGGTACGACACAAAAATACGAAAACATATAATGTATGATACTGAACCACGTGAGAATTACGTGACAGAAGCTGATTAGTTTCACGCACAGACGTGCTGTTTGGAGATATATTTGTGTACTACGTGATTGTCTGACACTAAAATTAGTGCAGTGTTATATTTTTTTTAAACGTCTATTGTTTTGTTTTTAAATACGTCTTCATATGTGTGTATTTGGTAACTAATTGTTATCATTGTATTTAGGCTTAACCGATAATCAACAAAAATATATATTTTTTTAAATTATTTTAACCAGTGTGTCGTATCATTACTGTGTCTTTCTATGAATTCCATTGTTATGGCTAATGGTGTGTGTTTTCTTTTAGCAAAGCCAAATTGTGCTGTCTATCGAGGGGAATCGAACGCCTGATTTTAGCGTATAAATCCGTAGACTTACCGCTGTACCAACGGGGAACCCATCGAAGCTATTAATTTTTTTTTAACTCGACACAACAATACACCTGTGAGTGAACAATAGTTGTTATCTTCTCGTTGGTTCGTCAGTTTTATACCATCTGAGACATTAACTTCTGAAGACCGTGCACGTGCTCAGGGATCATGCAAAAATCTCTTTCCTGATTGGCTTAGCTATAGGATCACGAGATTGGTTGTAAGGGTAGTTTGGAGTGCTAGCTGTAGATCACGAGATTGGTTGTAAGGGTAGTTTGGAGTGCTAGCTATAGGATCACGAGATTGGTTGTAAGGGTAGTTTGGAGTGCTAGCTATAGGATCACGAGATTGGTTGTAAGGGTAGTTTGGAGTGCTAGCTGTAGATCACGAGATTGGTTGTAAGGGTAGTTTGGAGTGCGAGCTGTAGATCACGAGATTGGTTGTAAGGGTAGTTTGGAGTACTAGCTATAGGATCACGAGATTGGTTGTAAGGGTAGTTTGGAGTGCTAGCTGTAGATCACGAGATTGGTTGTAAGGGTAGTTTGGAGTGCGAGCTGTAGAATCACGAGATTGGTTGTAAGGGTAGTTTGGAGTGCTAGCTGTAGATCACGAGATTGGTTGTAAGGGTAGTTTGGAGTGCTAGCTGTAGATCACGAGATTGGTTGTAAGGGTAGTTTGGAGTGCTAGCTGTAGGATCACGAGATTGGTTGTAAGGGTAGTTTGGAGTGCTAGCTGTGGATCACGAGATTGGTTGTAAGGGTAGTTTGGAGTGCTAGCTATAGAAGCACGAGATTGGTTGTAAGGGTAGTTTGGAGTGCTAGCTATAGGATCACGAGATTGGTTGTAAGGGTAGTTTGGAGTGCTAGCTAAGTAGGATCACGAGATTGGTGCTGTCAAGGGTAGTTTGGAGTGCTAGCTATAGGATCACGAGATTGGGGTAAGAGGCTAGCTGTAGATCACAGAATTGGTTAGTTAGTGGAGTGCTAGCTGTAGGATCACGAGATTGGTTGTAAGGGTAGTTTGGAGTGCTAGCTATAGGATCACGAGATTGGTTGTAAGGGTAGTTTGGAGTGCTAGCTATAGGATCACGAGATTGGTTGTAAGGGTAGTTTGGAGTGCTAGCTGCAGGATCACGAGATTGGCTGTAAGGGTAGTTTGGAGTGCTAACTATAGGATCACGAGATTGGTTGTAAGGTAGTTTGGAGCGCTAGCTTTCACGAATTGGAGTGCTAGTTTGGAGCGCCAGGATCACGAGATTGGTTGTAAGGGTAGTTTGGAGTGCTAACTATAGATCACGAGATTGGTTGTAAGGGTAGTTTGGAGTGCTAGCTGTAGATCACGAGATTGGTTGTAAGGTAGTTTGGAGTGCTAGCTAAGGATCACGAGATTGTTGTAAGGGTAGTTTGGAGTGCTAGCTGTAGAATCACGAGATTGGTTGTAGGAGTAGTTTGGAGTGCTACTGTAGATCACGAGATGGTTGTAAGGGTAGTTTGGAGTGCTAGCTGTAGATCACGAGATTGGCTGTAAGGAGTAGTTTGGAGTGCTAGCTGTAGATCACGAGATTGGTTGTAAGGGTAGTTTGGAGTGCTAGCTGTAGGATCACGAGATTGGTTGTAAGGGTAGTTTGGAGTGCTAGCTGTAGGATCACGATTGGTTGTATAGTGGAGTGCTAGTAAGGGTAGGGTAGTTTGGAGTGCTAGCTATAGGATCACGAGATATAGTTTGAGTGCTAGCTATAGGATCACGAGATTGGTTGTAAGGGTAGTTTGGAGTGCTAGCTATAGGATCACGAGATTGGTTGTAAGGGTAGTTTGGAGTGCTAGCTATAGGATCACGAGATTGGTTGTAAGGGTAGTTTGGAGTGCTAGCTGTAGATCACGAGATTGGTTGTAAGGGTAGTTTGGAGTGCGAGCTGTAGGATCACGAGATTGGTTGTAAGGGTAGTTTGGAGTGCTAGCTATAGGATCACGAGATTGGTTGTAAGGGTAGTTTGGAGTGCTAGCTATAGGATCACGAGATGGTTGTAAGGGTAGTTTGGAGTGCTAGCTGTAGATCACGAGATTGGTTGTAAGGGTAGTTTGGAGTGCTAACTGTAGATCACGAGATTGGTTGCAAAGGTAGTTTGGAGCGCTAGTTTGGAGTTTGGAGCTACGCATAGGATCACGAGATTGGTTGTAAGGGTAGTTTGGAGTGCTAGCTATAGGATCACGAGATTGGTTGTAAGGGTAGTTTGGAGTGCTAGCTGTAGATCACGAGATTGGTTGTAAGGGTAGTTTGGAGTGCTAGCTGTAGATCACGAGATTGGTTGCAAGGGTAGTTTGGAGCGCTACGTATAGGATCACGAGATTGGTTGTAAGAGTAGTTTGGAGTGCTAGCTGTAGATCACGAGATTGGTTGTAAGGGTAGTTTGGAGTGCTAGCTGTTGGTTGTAGGGAGTTTGGAGTGCATAGGATCACGAGATTGGTTGTAAGGGTAGTTTGGAGCGCTAGCTGTAGATCACGAGATTGGTTGTAAGGGTAGTTTGGAGTGCTAGATATAGATCACGAGATTGGTTGCAAGGGTAGTTTGGAGTGCTAGCTATAGGATCACGAGATTGGTTGTAAGTTTGGTAGTTAGGATCACGAGATTGGTTGTAAGGGTAGTTTGGAGTGCTAGCTATAGGATCACGAGATTGGTTGTAAGGGTAGTTTGGAGTGCTAGCTATAGGATCACGAGATTGGTTGTAAGGGTAGTTTGGAGTGCTAGCTGTAGGATCACGAGATTGATTGTAAGGGTAGTTTGGAGTGCTAGCTGTAGGATCACGAGATTGGTTGTAAGGGTAGTTTGGAGTGCTAGCTGTAGGATCACGAGATTGGTTGTAAGGGTAGTTTGGAGCACTAGCTGTAGGATCACGAGATTGGTTGTAAGGGTAGTTTGGAGTGCTAGCTGTAGGATCACGAGATTGGTTGTAAGGGTAGTTTGGAGTGCTAGCTGTAGGATCACGAGATTGGTTGTAAGGGTAGTTTGGAGTGCTAGCTGTAGGATCACGAGATTGGTTGTAAGGGTAGTTTGGAGTGCTAGCTATAGGATCACGAGATTGGTTGTAAGGGTAGTTTGGAGTGCTAGCTATAGGATCACGAGATTGGTTGTAAGGGTAGTTTGGAGTGCTAGCTGTAGATCACGAGATTGGTTGTAAGGGTAGTTTGGAGTGCTAGCTGTAGATCACGAGATTTGTTGTAAGGGTAGTTTGGAGTGCTAGCTATAGGATCACGAGATTGGTTGTAAGAGTAGTTTCGAATGCAGGTGTAAATATACCGAGTTTTTTGTTTTCAATTCACAGAGGTCAAAAGTGTCACGTGTTCTGACTCAAAACGTTTATTTTTAGAAGCAAGCAGATAATATTATTCAAACAATGTTTCCGAATGTCTCTGATAACAGTTGGGGGAAAGGAGGGGAGATTATATGTTCATCTGTAACTTTTGAAAGCTATTCGAACATCTTCATGTTTCAGACGTGTTTTCTAGTACATTTAATTTTTTGTATATTATACAGGGTGGCCCGTAAGCCCCTACCCATCCATATGTTATAAAAGCATTGTGTCTAAACAACGTTATAACCCTCACGATGAGTTGAAGGCAGCTGTTACCGCGACATTTGGAACAATAACCCCTGCTATGTTGAGGAAAATGTCTCACAGAACATGGCGTCCCATAATATTATGTAGCGACAATGAGGGACAGCACACAGATACACTGGATATATAAGATATATGGATGGGTAGGGACTTAGGGCCACCCTGTAGTATCTTACAGTTTATTTTAAGAAACTCCATTTACTTATCTATTTATTTATTTTCTGGTGTTTAAGAGATATCTTCGGTACTGTTAAAAGATTTTGTAACGCCAAAAATTTAAGATTGAATCGTATATTTTATCAGAATACGAGGTCGTGTATTTATTTCGAAATTCTACGAAGCGATATAAACACTTTTCTTCAATTTAAATTGGCCCGGCATGGCTAAGCGCGTTAAGGCGTTCAACTCCCGGTCGCACTAAACATGCTCGCCGGGGCGTTATAATATACGGTCAATCCCACTATTCGTTGGTAAAAGAATAGCCCAACAGTTGGCGGTGGGTGGTGATGACTAGTTGCCTTCCCTCTAGTCTTACACTGCTAAATTAGGGACGGCTAGCGCAGATAGCCCTCGGGCAGCTTTGCGCGAAATTCAAAACAAACAAACACTTTAAATTAGCTAAACCGTACTTTAATGTGTGCATGAAACGTTATAAAAGTACTCGCATTTTGTATCCATATGCGAAACCGTCCAATCTACAAAGTTTCATAGTGAATACTCTGTCAAAACAATCTATCAAAGAATACCTAATAAAACTATCTGACGCCGTTGAGAGGGGAAGGCAGCCAATCAGAATCATGCTCAGAGATTGACCGACACTCGTTCCAGCATCATTGTGGGGGCTGCATCTGTTTCATGGTATTCCATAGTTTGGAACCTCACTAGGGAGCGCTGACATCAAACTTGAAACACAAGGCAACCCACATTTTGGAGATATAAATATATGCTTTAACAGTAACAACAGTGATAACTGGTTTTGTAGATGTGATGACACTAGTTATTAACAGTGATAACTGGTTTTATAGGTGTGATGACACTACTTATTAGCAGTGATAACTGGTTTTATAGGTGTTATGACACAACTTATTAGTTGTGATAACTGGTTTTATAGGTGTGATGACACTACTTATTAGTTGTGATAACTGGTTTTATAGGTGTGATAACACTACTTATTAGCAGTGATAACTGGTTTATAGGTGTGATAACACTACTTATTAGCAGTGATAACTGGTTTAGAGGTGTGATAACACTACTTATTAGCAGTGATAACTGGTTTTATAGGTGTGATGACACTACTTATTAACAGTGATAACTAGTTTTATAAGTTTGATGACACTACTTATTAACAGTGATAACTAGTTTTATAAGTTTGATGACACTACTTATTAACAGTGATAACTAGTTTTATAAGTTTGATGACACTACTTATTAACAGTGATAACTAGTTTTATAAGTTTGATGACACTACTTATTAACAGTGATAACTAGTTTTATAAGTTTGATGACACTACTTATTAACAGTGACAACTAGTTTTATAAGTGTGATGACACTACTTATTAACAGTGATAACAAGTTTTATAGGTGTGATAACACTACTTATTAACAGTGATAACAAGTTTTATAGGTGTGATAACACTACTTATTAACAGTGATAACACGTTTTATAGGTGTGATGACACTACGTATTAACAGTGATAACTGGTTTTATGGGTGTGATAACACTACTTATTAGCAGTGATAACTGGTTTTATAGGTGTGATAACACTACTTATTAGCAGTGATAACTGGTTTATAGGTGTGATGACACTACGTATTAACAGTGATAACTGGTTTTATGGGTGTGATAACACTACTTATTAACAGTGATAACACGTTTTATAGGTGTGATGACACTACTTATAACAGTGATAACTGGTTTATAGGTGTGATAACACTACTTATTAACAGTGATAACAAGATTTATAGGTGTGATGACACTACTTATTAACAGTAATAACTGGTTTTATAGGTGTGATGACACTACTTATTAACAGTGATAACTAGTTTTATAAGTTTGATGACACTACTTATTAACAGTGATAACTAGTTTTATAAGTTTGATGACACTACTTATTAACAGTGACAACTAGTTTTATAAGTGTGATGACACTACTTATTAACAGTGATAACAAGTTTTATAGGTGTGATAACACTACTTATTAACAGTGATAACAAGTTTTATAGGTGTGATAACACTACTTATTAACAGTGATAACTGGTTTTATAGGTGTGATGACACTACGTATTAACAGTGATAACTGGTTTTATAGGTGTGATGACACTACTTATTAACAGTGATAACTGGTTTTATAAGTTTGATAACACTACTTATTAACAGTGATAACTGGTTTATAGGTGTGATGACACTACGTATTAACAGTGATAACTGGTTTTATGGGTGTGATAACACTACTTATTAACAGTGATAACACGTTTTATAGGTGTGATGACACTACTTATTAACAGTGATAACTGGTTTTATGGGTGTGATAACACTACTTATTAACAGTGATAACTGGTTTTATAGGTGTGATGACACTACTTATTAACAGTGATAACTGGTTTTATAAGTTTGATAACACTACTTATTAACAGTGATAACACGTTTTATAGGTGTGATGACACTACGTATTAACAGTGATAACTGGTTTTATGGGTGTGATAACACTACTTATTAACAGTGATAACACGTTTTATAGGTGTGATGACACTACTTATTAACAGTGATAACTGGTTTTATAGGTGTGATGACACTACTTATTAGCAGTGATAACTGGTTTTATAGGTGTGATGACTCTACTTATTAACAATGACTGATACTTAGTTCGTACTAGAAAGAAAACACATATTGGTGGATAACACGTTTATTTTGTCACGAAACCAGTTTCGTAGTTAATATAATATTTAATATGAGACAGTATAAACTAACTTTTATACAATTCTACAGGCTTAATGAGATATCTAATCGAATACATATTACATGAAAATATGTCAAGGAGCTACAGTAAAATTGTAGTAAACAACCAGATACAGAACTGTTTATCTTCACACCAGGTTATAAGTCATCAGTTATCTATTTTCAGGACATCTGATATGAGTATTTTCACCTGAAGATGACCTAAGAAGGTCACAATGTTATTGTGTACTGTATTTAAATTAAAGTTTTAACACCCGTAGCAGCCGTATTGAGAATACATTTTTACTTCAAGTAGGTGTCTCGTTATCACTGAGTCATTACTGAGTGAACCTGCATGCCACTTTTTAAAATGTATACAAAAACAACAGCTGGTAATCCGGAAGCTATTATTATATAAATTCAGTAATTTATATATTTCTGTTTTTAAACATTTTAATCAATATATCGCATTGATTACGGTTTGTTTTTGTAACATATTTAGAAAAGTTTAATGAATATGTTTTATAGACAGTATCATATGTGCGATAAAAATATTTAACTGATAAACAATCACTATCATTGCCAACCCAACAGAGAAGAAATTAATTGAGAACTCACATCTCAACATTTTTTGTTACCCAGTCTATATACTCTGTAATTCGAGTGTAAACTCCGGGATATCCAGCTTGGGCACATCGACTGCCAAACGACACCACACCGACCAAAGTCCATTTTCTGTTTCTATTTCTAACCATTAGGGGGCCTCCTGAGTCTCCCTGTCATGACGTAGGTGTATAATGATTACGTAATATTTTAATGCTCATCAAATTGTTAAAAATATAATTGAATAATAAAACGTACTATTAAAAACGTGAGAAGGTGAACAGATATTTTATTTAACGTACCTGACAAGCGTCTTTCCCGCCTTCAATAAATCCTGCGCATAAAAATCCGCTCGTGATTCGTTGGAAATACCTTCGGTTACAATCGTCATTGTCCCAGATTGGCATGGAAACTTGGTGTAAAGCGCCACTGTTGCGCCCTCCTGTGTTCATAATAATAAAAATTATTTTCTCGAGTTAATATGATACCAGGAAGAAAAAACTAAACAGTTGAAAATAAAGTTATTTTAGTTCTCGGAAATTTTGCTTTAAACCAAAACTAGTCTAGTGTACAAAATTATTATGAGCACAACGAAGACATCCATATGTTTAGTTGTCTAGGACACTGACGTCTAATTTTAGGTTTTTAACCACCAAATTAGCGATGTTTGCATACCGTTCTTTAGTGGTAGGGATCCATATATATTAAAAACCTTATGTTTTTGCCTGTAACAACCCTCAATGTAAAGAACTTAAAAAATGTTTAAAATCATCCATTATCTACACACAGTTCACAGGGGATTCAATCGGTAATAGTAAAATTACTGTACAGGATTTGGACAGAATCTAATATTATGAGGTCTTCCCTTAAGTAATAGTTTTATTCTCTTTAGGCCTATTACTTTTCAGCCATAATGTATCATTGATACGACAAGAGGTAAACATTACAACTACTTTGATTCCCTTGAGGTAAACTACATTTATAAAATGATAGCTTTATTGTAGATATACTTTAGGGAAAAGAGTGCATGTGTCAACATAGAATAAACCAAACGAAATATAAACTTTAAAACCCAGCCATTTCACCGTATTGCGTCAGAAGTAACATACAGTATAGATACTTTAAGATTCGTAAGCCAAAATTCCACCTAGTGGATGAAGTGCGCGAAACTATTAATAAGAATTTTACTTTCTAGAATTATTTATCCAAATTTTACGACACATGTGAAACTATTTTGACATTTTAGGCGGTCTGGCATGGCCAGGTGGGTTAAGGAATTCGATTTGTAATCTGAGGGTCGCGGGTTCCAATCCCCGTCGCACCAAACATGCTCGTCCTTTCAGCCGTGGGGGCGTAATAATGCATCGGTCAGTCCCACTATTCACTGTTAAAAGAGTAGCCCAAGAATTGGTGATGGATGGTGATGACTAGTTCCCTTCCCTCTAGTCTTACACTGCTAAATTATGGACGGCCAGCGCTTACAGCCCTCGAGTAGCTTTGCGCGAAATTCAAAAACAAACAAAAATTTTGACATCGTAGGCTAAAACCATCCATAAGACATACTTTAGTTTATAACGCCACCACCTTTTTTTAGATTCTCAGCTACAAAAAAAATAAAGTTTGATTTTTGACAATAACTTCCAAACTTTTACTCATAGACTAGTAAAATCTTTCAACAAGGCTTAACGACCATTGGAGTGTGCAAGTCCTACAAGATAATACGAAGTGCGTACAACATAAATGGTTTTCCCCAGGCTTGTAAAATTTTTTTTGAAAGGAATTACACAAAGAATTAGCTACATTCTATTTTAATATGCAAATTAGCAAGTCACGTGAAAGACCACAGTCGGGATGGAACGGGATGAATCAGAACTTTATTTTGATGTTGTTACGTAGGAGGTGTAATACCACAAAAATTAATCACTGTTGAAAGTAGTATCTAACAGCTATTTCAAAAGTGAAATATTCATACACTCCGACCATAAAGATGTCCCTTGTACTTTACTGAATTGAAAAACAAAGGAATATCGATAAGTTGTGTATCAGGACTATTTTAAGAGTTGTGTATCAGGACTATTTTAAGAGTTGTGTGTCAGGACTATTTTAAAAGTAGAGTATCAGGACTATTTTAAAAGTTGTGTATCAGGACTATTTTAAGAGTTGTTTATCAGGACTATTTTAAGAGTTGTGTATCAGGACTATTTTAAGAGTTGTGTGTCAGGACTATTTTAAAAGTAGAGTATCAGGACTATTTTAAAAGTTGTGTATCAGGACTATTTTAAAAGTTGTGTATCAGGACTATTTTAAAAGTAGAGTATCAGGACTATTTTAAAAGTTGTGTATCAGGACTATTTTAAAAGTTGTGTATCAGGACTATTTTAAGAGTTGTTTATCAAGACTATTTTAAGAGTAGAGTATCAGGACTATTTTAAGAGTCGTGCATCAGGACTATTTTAAAAAAAAAACTTTCATAACTGGTTCTTCTGTTGTAATAAGAATCCACGAATATAAATGTCAGTGTCAAAAGCCGTCTACGTGCTCCAGGTTACATTATGCAACGTAATGAAGAAGACTATCCGCCTGGTGAAGCGACACAAGTCACGTGTACACATAGCAAAACCATTCAACCATCAGATATATTCAGCAGGTGGAAAATGAAACGAGTTTTTGTAGTATTTCATATGAATACAAATTGGTCAAATCACCCATGGATCTCTATGTGATTGAACTGTTGAAACAAGCGCTACAAACCGTCGTTCTCATATTTTAGATGGATTTTAGAAAGCATGCAGAAACTATGTCTACTTGTAACATGACAACCTTTTGACAGAACCTTTTGCAAAGTAAACTATAATGCAAAGCTATTATCAGGATGCACGGCCGTCAGGTAGAGCATCACCGGTATGGACTGTAACATCATGGTGAGATTTTGAAATCGTTTTATTATAATGTACTAAATCTCTAATCTGCTGGTCTGTAGACCTGTATTGACCAAATGACCAGAATCTAAAGTGTGCTAAAATAATAATGGCTTCCTTCCTACACCCAAACTGTTACCTTTGTAATGATTGACATACGTACCGATTACTTACCATAAGATGTGGTTCCCCAGCCTAACACAGTTCCAATCTGTCCGACCAAGTCGATAGGACGAAACTCGTCTGGGCTTGGTAAACAAATAGGATCTATGAACGTATTAAATTGAACTTGTTCCTCTAATTTGATGAGACCAATGTCGTTATAAAATCCGTTTCTAACGAACTGTGGGTGTTGAACTGAACTCTGAACTCGATATTCACGTGGAGCACCAAAGTCTTGATCAGAATACAGATGGTGATCTCCGAGTCGTACCCTCATCTGACTCGGGCTGTACCTAGAGTTTAACACAGAAATTAGTCTGTTTTCCTAGCCAACTGAGTCAACCATCAATGTAACAATCGATAGAAATTTTAAAAAACAGAGAAAACATAATAATGAAATGGAAGTTAGTAAAAATTTAAGTTTATAGAAGGATTTTAACCTGAAAATTTGTCTGTGTGGTTCGAAGTAAGTACAAAGCTACACAATAAGCTACCTGTACTCTGCTTACCACGGGTATCGAAACCCAGTTTCTTGCGGTCTGAGTCCACAGATATATTGCTGTACCTCTGGGGTAAGGGGCTGAGAGCCTGAATGTATAATGTACTGTGGTCATATATATCTATACATAGTGACCTTAAGAGTTCTACTTTGTCCACTTAGATTAGTTTGAACTGTTGAAAGCGATTGCGTTTTATTTTAATGTTTTATTATTTATTTTTATCTGTTGTGAAATGTCACGTTAATGCATTCTTTTATTTAACTTGTTGACTGCCAAGTATTTCAGCTGCTCCAATACAATTCTAATGCTTCTTCATTTTGTAACTTTTTTCGTGACGCCATTTTGGCGTCAATTTGTAAGTAGGTCAAATGCATGATGCTGACATCTAGCGTTGAAGTTAGGTATTATTGAGAACGAATTAACTCGCCCGTGGCACTGTGTTACCGATCGGCTTGGACGAGTTATGTCGTCTTCGGCACTGAACAGGTTAATGAATTAGTACAAAAATTACTATTTCTTCATCATTTTCTATTTAAACATATTTACAAATGAGGTGAAATATATAATACTATTATATTTATATGCTAATATAGTAATATCATGAACAGTGTGCAATATTACTTCACTCTCACGGTTTTGGTTTATGAAGTAAGTATATATAGATCTTGAAGATTAGGCTTCACAGTCTAATATCACGTAGGCCTTACTTGAAACCATTAGGATGCGACAAACAGTGAGCTGCTGTCACGATAACATTGTCGCTGACCAGAGCGCCTCCACACCAAAATTGTTTTCCCCGTCTCGTCTGCAAAAATATTGCCGCCTGTAGAAAAAACGAAACCTATTAAACTATACAGTTACGTTGACCCGCAAGCAAGAACTCATAACACCTTCAATAGTATTTTATAGTTTCCATAATATTTATCGTCTAATTTTTTATGAATATTAATTATTATATGTTTTCTTCGTAACTTCTTACATTTGTTATCACCATAAATATTTATATTTATTTTGAATTTCAGCTGATAACGTCAGTATCTCCAAATTTAAATAAAGTACCTGCAATTACTACCCCTCTCAAATATATTAAAAGGGTTCATTATACTAAGATAATAGTTTCAGTTTGTTTTTTAGAATTTTGCGCAAAGCTATCTGCGCTAGCAGATATAATTTAGCAGTGTAAGACTAAAAGAAAAGTAGCTAGTCATAACCACACACAGCCAACTCTTGGTTTACAACAAATAAGACAGGTGGTTAAGGCCATCGATTCGTAATCCGAGGGTCGCAGGTTCGAATCCCCGTCACACGGAACATGCTCGTCCTTTCATCGGTGGGGACGTAAAATGTAACGGCCAATCCCACTATTCGTTGTTATATATCTTTTTTAATTTCTCGCAAAGCTACACGAAGGCTATCTGCGCTAACCGTCCCTAATTTACCAGTGTAAGTGTAGAGGGAAGGCAGACAGTCACACCACCCTCCCTCAACTCTTAGGCTACTCTTTCACCAACGAATAGTGGGATTGACCGTCAATTTAAACCGCCCCCTCGGCTGAAAGGGTGAGCATGTTTGGTGCGAACGAAGCTCAATCCTGCAACCCTAAGATAATAAAGAAGAGATACTAAGTGAGGTATTGAAATACTACCTGAGATACCAGTTGAGATTTGTGTAACCAGTTGAACACGTATAATAAAGAAGAGAAACCAAGTGAGGTATTAAAATACCACCTGAGATACCAGTTGTGGTTTTTGTAACCAGTTGAACACGTATAATAAAGAAGAGATACCAAGTGAGGTATTGAAATACTACCTGAGATACCAGTTGAGATTTTTGTAACCAGTTGAACACGTATAATAAAGAAGAGATACCAAGTGAGGTATTGAAATACTACCTGAGATACCAGTTGAGATTTTTGTAACCAGTTGAACACGTATAATAAAGAAGAGAAACCAAGTGAGGTATTGAAATACTACCTGAGATACCAGTTGAGATTTTTGTAACCAGTTGAACACGTATAATAAAGAAGAGAAACCAAGTGAGGTATTGAAATACCACCTGAGATACCAGTTGTGATTTTTGTAACCAGTTGAACACATATAATAAAGAAGAGATACCAAGTGAGGTATTGAAATACTACCTGAGATACCAGTTGAGATTTTTGTAACAAGTTGAACACGTATAATAAAGAATAGATACCAAGTGAGGTATTGAAATACTACCTGAGATACCAGTTGAGATTTTTGTAACCAGTTGAACACGTATAATAAAGAAGAGAAACCAAGTGAGGTATTGAAATACTACCTGAGATACCAGTTGAGATTTTTGTAACCAGTTGAACACGTATAATAAAGAAGAGAAACCAAGTGAGGTATTGAAATACCACCTGAGATATCAGTTGTGATTTTTGTAACCTGTTGAACACGTATAATAAAGAAGAGATACCAAGTGAGGTATTGAAATACTACCTGAGATTCCAGTTGAGATTTTTGTAACCAGTTGAACACGTATAATAAAGAAGAGAAACCAAGTGAGGTATTGAAATACTACCTGAGATACCAGTTGAGATTTTTGTAACCAGTTGAACACGTATAATAAAGAAGAGAAACCAAGTGAGGTATTGAAATACTGCCTGAGATACCAGTTGAGATTTTTGTAACCAGTTGAACACGTATAATAAAGAAGAGATACTAAGTGAGGTATTGAAATACTTCCTGAGATACCAGTTGTGATTTTTGTAACCAGTTGAACACGTATAATAAAGAAGAGAAACCAAGTGAGGTATTGAAATACCACCTGAGATACCAGTTGAGATTTTTGTAACCAGTTGAACACATATAATAAAGAAGAGAAACCAAGTGAGGTATTGAAATACTACCTGAGATACCAGTTGAGATTTTTGTAACCAGTTGAACACGTATAATAAAGAAGAGATACTAAGTGAGGTATTGAAATACTGCCTGAGATACCAGTTGAGATTTTTGTAACCAGTTGAACACGTATAATAAAGAAGAGATACTAAGTGAGGTATTGAAATACTTCCTGAGATACCAGTTGTGATTTTTGTAACCAGTTGAACACGTATAATAAAGAAGAGATACTAACTGTGTTATTGAAATACTACCTGAGATACCAGTTGAGATTTTTGTAACCAGTTGAACACGTATAATAAAGAAGAGATACTAAGTGAGGTATTGAAATACTGCCTGAGATACCAGTTGAGATTTTTGTAACCAGTTGAACACGTATAATAAAGAAGAGATACTAACTGTGTTATTGAAATACTACCTGAGATACCAGTTGAGATTTTTGTAACCAGTTGAACACGTATAATAAAGAAGAGATACTAAGTGAGGTATTGAAATACTACCTGAGATACCAGTTGATATTTTTGTAATCAATTGAACACGTATAATAAAGAAGAGATACTAAGTGAGGTATTGAAATACTACCTGAGATATCAGTTGAGATTTTTGTAACCAGTTGAACACGTAAAATAAAGAAGAGAAACCAAGTGAGGTATTGAAATACTACCTGAGATACCAGTTGAGATTTTTGTAACCAGTTGAACACATATAATAAAGAAGAGAAACCAAGTGAGGTATTGAAATACTACCTGAGATACCAGTTGAGATTTTTGTAACCAGTTGAACACGTATAATAAAGAAGAGAAACCAAGTGAGGTATTGAAATACTACCTGAGATACCAGTTGAGATTTGTGTAACCAGTTGAACACGTATAATAAAGAAGAGATACTAAGTGAGGTATTGAAATACTGCCTGAGATACCAGTTGAGATTTTTGTAACCAGTTGAACACGTATAATAAAGAAGAGAAACCAAGTGAGGTATTGAAATACTGCCTGAGATACCAGTTGCGATTTTTGTAACCAGTTGAACACGTATAATTTTTGACAATTTAATCAATCTGACAAATGGTTAAGATTAACTTAAATAAACAGCGAGTCAAAATACTGTTAATTTATGGTTAGAATAATAAATATATACTTAACTAAAGCAAGGGGGGTAGCTAGTACTACAAAGTGGGTTTCTTCCCCGAAAAATGTGGAACTTTTTGTTCTGCAGTCAAAAAATGATAAATTAAGTGATCCACAGAACATTTCTTTAATCGGAAAAAATGGACCTTTTGGATTTTTTAGAATATTGGAGTAGTAGTTCAACACCCCTTCACCTGTCCATGATCCTGTGTTCAACTCAAATAAAAAACTTAAACATTACAAGACCAAGGTGCTTGTATGTTACTATTTCTATATCATCTAAAATAACTTGCCCAATTCCTGCAGGTTTATTTTGGTATATTAAACATCAATATTTGATGAGTTACATAGTTAAAGAATGCATTTGTAAAGTTCATACCATCCATGGCCACTGCCCCGGATTTGCTTCGTAGCCTCCAACAATTCGAGAATTTCGACTTTCCAAGCCACACACTGCTGTGAACAGAAAGTATTTTGTATTTTAGTATGCGAAACTATGGTGTCTAAAGAATTAATACGCTATGAACGTTTAAGTTTTGTTAGACACAAATCAACTCTGATCGGGTATCGAAATTCGAATTTTAGCGGCGTAAGCCCCCAGACTTTCCGCTGAGCCACTGGGATGTCTGGATTATAGAGCTAGCGATTTGGTGTCATTATTAGACGGTGTTAGTTGGTCGTCGTAGTAATAAGTTTAACCCTTAAATGGCGGACATGTTTTTATATCGCTCGCTGTTGGTAGAGTTACTTGAACGTTTTGTTTGATACAACATTGTGTGTGAAGAAGTCATGAAACCTGTAAGGTAAAATCTCTCTACAGAGAATCCCAACAGCACGGACTAGGGTTAATTGTAATATTTAAAATGTTTGTTTTAGCCATATGTTTGTAATTAGGTATCACGTTACCGATGAAATTATGGATCCAAACCCACTTTAGTAAATAAAAATATTTTTAATAAACTTAAACATCTAGTTGCAATCCATATTAAATCCATTAGTAATTTTACGGTTAAAGTCAATAAATGTTTGCGATCATAACATTATACTACTGAGCGCCACCTTGTGTTTGGTTGTTATATTTTTATTTATTTTTTTGAGGTAGAGAAAAGCTATTTTGTCATGTAAATAATGTGAATGTAACTGATACTTGTTTATAAACAAGACTGATAGAAAATAAAACATGTAAGTATTGCCCTCTGGTGAGGTCAAAGGTACCTTCAACTGTGTCTCTGACGTTTAAGAAAGTGATTACAATAATAAATATAGGGGGTTTCACACTCGCACGCTTAAATGTAACTTAGTGAAAACGTCATCTTTTAAACAAATATATTCACTAAACCTACTCAGAACCACAGAACCTAGTATCAAGACTTCCCACCAACTACAAACATGTATGAATTAACATTTCTTGTTGTTAGAATCAACAGAGCTCCCCTGGTGGCTCAGCTTGATATTTTGTTTCTTAATCATAAAGATATGTAATGGCCTAAGTGTTCTATACCTATCACATGTATCGAAACCCTGTGGGCAGCTCAGCTAGAAGGCTCATAACTATAAAAATGGTATTCGATGTCAGAGATGGGTACAGCTCAGTAAGCCTACTCTGGAATTACCAAGAATGATAGGTTTTATATTAGTAGCTACAAATGCGTAAATGTTTGTTGAAGTCAATTGTAAGACTGTTTTAAGTTTGTAATGAGGTAATTACCTAAACTACACAGAAAATCATAGAAATATATCTTTCACATTAACAAACATTGAAGGCAAAATATTATGTGTTCATACGTCACATTTTCTAAACAAATGTTTACAATAACAATAACCTCACTTTGATTAGATCCCTCAAGGACATTTATGGTGTCATATTAACAATAGCCTTACTTTGATTAGATCCCTCAAGGACATTTATGGTATCATATTAACAATAGCCTTACTTTGATTAGATTTCTTAAGGCAGTGGTGCACAAAGTCCGGCCCGCGATGTCCAACGAGAAAGTCAATCATAAAGAGTTCGCGCCTGCGCGAAGATTAAGCGCTATAGAAGAATATGCATTAGATTAGATACTAAATGGTTCCGTATTTGTGTCGAGCAATACAGAAAATTTAATAAACAAATCTCTTTAATGCATAGGTATTTAATCATTGGTGCAATGACGTAATATTTCCGTAATTACGAAATCTCACGCGTTCCAATTGTTCTTCGAGATTTACTTATGAGCCGAATTTTTATATTATTTCGTAACAAAAATGGCAGCTAATCGTAAAAGTAAAGTTGACGACGAAAACCGACAGTTTCATGATGATTGGACTGCGCGATACTGTTTTGTTCAACAACAGAAGAACGTGATTTATCTGCTGTGTCATTCGACAGTCGTCCAATATAAAGTGTCGTTGTGAGTCGAAGCATAAAGATTTACACAACGTTGTCGGTGATAAACGAACAGCTCGAATTGAATCTCTGCGGCGGTTGCTGAATCACCAGCAGAACGTTTTCTCAAAGCAGTCAGCAGATTTCGGTGCAGCTTGTGAGGCCAGTTACGATATTTCATTGATGATAGCGAAATCTGGCCGACCGTTCACTGATGGTGATTTTGTCAAGCAATGTATGATTACTGCATCGGAAAAGTTGTATCCGAAAGCAGTTCGCAAGCTACAGACGGTGGCTTTGAATCGTATGACAGTTCAACGAAGAATTTCACACCTCTCAGCAGACGTGACAAGGCAGCTTACAAATAAAGCAGCCAACTTTGTCTACTTCTCTTTGACAGCAGACGAGTCGACTAACATCAGTTCAACATCACAGCTACTAGTTTTTGTTCGTGGTGTGTCGTCATCGTTTGATATCACAGAGGAACTAATCGGCATGGGTTCCATGAAGGGTCAGACAACTGGGTCTGCTCTATTCGAGGAGACAATACGACTGTGTAATTGTGTTTCATTAGATTTCACGAAACTGGTAAGTGTGACAACTGATGGAGCACCAGCCATGACCGGAGAAAGTAGTGGGCTGGTAGCACTGTTGATGAACCATCGAGGAAAGCAGGACAGACAGTTGGTGAAATTGCACTGTAATATTCACCAACAGAACCTGTGCAGTAAAGAACTTGGTTTTTAGGAACTGATGGCATCAGTGACGAAAACCATTAATTTCATCAAATCACGAGGGCTCAATCACCGTCAGTTTCGAAGTCTTATTGAAGAAATTGATTCAGACTATGGTGACCTTGTGTATCACTGTAAAATACGCTGGCTGAGTCGATGGAAGATGTTCAGAAGATTTTGGGAGTTGATTGATGAGGTGATAGAATTCCTCAGAAGCAAGAACAAAGACAGAAGTGATTTCCATGACTGATCCAATTTGATTTGACCTTTGTGGTCGACATGACACAACACTTGAATGATCTTAATTTGAAGTTGCAAGGTCAAAAACAGCTTGTCTGTCAGCTTGCAAATCACGTCTCAGCTTTCAGGACAAAGTTGCAGTTGTTCCGGCAGCATCAGGCAGCTTCGTGCACTTTCCCACTTTTCAGTCACAGCTGCAGAAGAATCAGGACATTGACACAAGTTTATGTTGGGAAGCTAGATACTTTGATTCAGTCCTTCAAGTCACGGTTTCATGACTTTAATCAATGCAGATTGTTGATGAAACGTTTTGCTGATCTGTTCAGTGTGTCAGTGGATGACTTGTCAGCAGAATATCAGCTCGAACTTACTGATCTCCAGGCATCTGACTACGTGCTATTTACCGAGAAAACAGTTTCCTTGACTTCTACAAAACGTTGCCTGATACATTTGCTAATCTGAAAGAGAACACACTTGTCCACACCAGCATGTTTGACAGCACGTACTGCTGCGAACAGGCTTTCTCGCATATGAAACTGAACAAAAACAACACTCGCAATCAGCTGACTAATGATCATCTGGAAGCAGTCTTGCGTCTTTCAACGTCAAGCATCAAGCCGGACATTTCTAAGCTTGTAGATGACATGCAGAACCATCCATCGCACTGACTTTGTGACAGTTGACGTATCATAACATTTCTTAGACAATTTTCTCGCATTGACTAGATCTCTCTAGGTCATTTATGGTATTATAATAACAACTGCCTACTTTGACTAGATTCCTCAAGGACATTTGTGGTATTATAGTAACAATTTTCTCACGTTGACTAGATCCCTTAAGGAAATTTGTGGTATTATAATAACAATTGTCTCACTTTGACTAGATCCCTTAAGGACATTTGTGGTATTAAAATAACAATTTTCTCACGTTGACTAGATCCCTTAAGGACATTTATGGTATTAAAATAACAATTTTCTCACGTTGACTAGATTCCTTAAGGACATTTATGGTATTGTAATAACAATTGCCTACTTTGACTAGATCTCTTGAAGACATTTGTGGTATTATAGTAACAATTGCCTACTTTGACTAGATCCCTTAAGGTCTTTTGTGGTATTATAATAATTTTCTCACGTTGACTTGATCTCTCAAGGTCATTTATGGTATTATAATAACAATTGCCTCACTTTGACTAGATTCCTTGAAGACATTTGTGGTATTATAGTAACAATTGCCTACTTTGACTAGAACTCTTAAGGACATTTGTGGTATTATAGTAACAATTTTCTCACGTTGACTAGATCCCTTAAGCACATTTGTGGTATTATAGTAACAATTGCCTCACTTTGACTAGATCTCTTAAGGACATTTGTGATATTATAGTAACAATTGCCTACTTTGACTAGATCTCTTAAGGACATTTGTGGTATTATAGTAACAATTGCCTCACTTTGACTAGAACTCTTAAGGACATTTGTGGTATAATAATAACAATTGCCTACTTTGACTAGATCCCTCAAGAACGGGTTTCACTGGATTCGAAGGTTGTAATGTCAAGAAGAAGGGAGTTTTTTCTGTTGTGATTATGAAAGGCTTTCTTGTTGTTTTGGTTGTTGTGGGTCTCGGTGTCGTTGTGGTTGTTGTCGACGGTTTGACAGTTGTTGTTGACGTAATCGATACGGTTGACGAGACACTTGGTCGAGGTCTATCATTGTTGATGGAGGATACTTGCTGTAATAATAAAATATTTTGTAATTAACAATACCAATCAGCACGAGCGTACAACAAATCTCATGGTAAATAAACAGCTTTGTTCAGAGTTGATCTACAATAATCCGTTACTAAACATTGGAATATATACATATTTTATCACTTTCTGGATAACTTATTGCTATAAAATGGTCTTTCAGGAAATGTAAACATCCATCGCCCATAGGTGGCTGGCTCGAATACCCTAGTGTTTGGTATGGTAACTAGAAATTGTCCGGCAGTGTGCAAGGCTATTTTGTTTTACGATTCTTGACCGAGAAAGGGAATAAACAAATAAATAAAAAATACCCTGAAATACGACGTACTTTTATTTTTTAATACAATTTTTGGTTGCATCGCCCAGAGTTGGTTGTCTCGATTAGTTTCATTTTCATAAGGTAACTGGAAACTGTCTGTCGGTGCGTACGGATGACTCTGTTTATGATTTTTTTATTCAAAATGGGGAATGAAAACCTCATGAAATAGGACACATTTCCAGATGTTTATAGACTGCCTCCCCCCACAAGTGCAGCGGCACGTCTCCGGATTTACAACGCTGAAATCAGAGGTTCAATTCCCCTCGGTAGGCTCAGCAGATAGCCTTTGCTATAAGAAGACACATACACAGGTTTATAGACTTTTAATTTGAAGATAAAATTTGTTAATTGGTTAAATTAATCAATTATTATATTCTACAAAGTAAGACATGTTATTGTTATCTAATGAGGTCATTACGAATTTAATTACAAAAGATTGAATGGAGAGAAGACGATATCTGACGTCGTCCGTCATACTGTTTCCTCAATGTTTACCCTCAGCTAATATATGTGTATTTTCATTCTTTCATTAATACATTACACATATGATAATTTATGTGAATAATTTATCGATTCAGGTAATAGATTTCAAGCTTGACGTTTGGTTTCTTATTGCAAAGCCACATCAGGCTATCTGCAGAGTCCACCGAAGATAATCGAACCCGTGATTTTAGCCTTGTAAATCCGTAGACTTACCACTGGATCAGCAGGGCACAGATTTCCACTACAAAAAATAATTATAAAATCAGGTTTGTTTTGTTTTGTTAATATAATAAATATAAATAATTAGTTACTGGTGTTTCTTTTCAAGATACAATTTCCAAGCTTTCATAATTGAAATTTATTTCTTTAGATAAATTTTATTAAACTGTAAATAACTGAAAAACTGAAATTCAAAAACCAGAAATCTTATCTGTTTCTCTGGAAGGATAAGAACATCGAATTTACTTGACTTATAGGGCAACAAATTCCAGGTATGACGTAGAAACGGAAGCATATGGACTGTCGGAGTTTATTCAAGTCGAAGATTAGATAAGAACAGTTGGCTATGTTTCCACAGACACCTTTACGACCATCTGGTGTTAAACAGCTGTTGACATTCGAAATTCCTGACTGAAGGAAACTGCCAACGTCACCCAGGACAACTGAAAGTAATGACGTCACGTTAAGACTTGGCTTTAAAAACTGTAATAACTACTAGCTGTTGTTTTCAGTGACGGACTCTATGTATCTTTCTGTTTACATGACAACGTATTCAGGATAAAGGAAAAAAAAACTCTGAAACCATGCTTTAACTACATTGGAAAATAATTATTAAGTTCACGTGATCTCAAGGAAGAAATACGAAGCCACAAACCATGTTAATCGAACAGTTACTTTAGAACGGTATTGTAACCACTGAACCTAGAGTAACAACGTGATTGGTGTTAGTAAAATCAAATACTCACTGGTTGTTATATCTTTTGTATTGTATACAAACTAAATACAGTGTACAACATAAAGTATTAACCACTGACTACATATCGTGTACAACATAAAGTGTTAACTACTGACTAAATACAGTGTACAACATAAAGTATTAACCACTGACTAAATACAGTGTACAACATAAAGTATTAACCACTGACTAAATACAGTGTACACCATAAAGTATTAACCACTGACTAAATACAGTGTACAACATAAAGTATTAACCACTAACTAAATACAGTGTACAACATAAAGTATTAGCCACTAACTAAATACAGTGTACAACATAAAGTATTAACCACTAACTAAATACAGTGTACAACATAAGGTATTAACCACTGACTAAATACAGTGTACAACATAAAGTATTAACCACTGACTAAATACAGTGTACAACATAAAGTATTAACCACTAACTAAATACAGTGTACAACATAAGGTATTAACCACTGACTAAATACAGTGTACAACATAAAGTATTAACCACTGACTAAATACAGTGTACAACATAAAGTATTAACCACTGACTAAATACAGTGTACAACATAAAGTATCAACCACTGACTAAATACAGTGTACAACATAAAGTATAAACCACTAACTAAATAATTGTGCATGCGTAACACCAATATTTCTCGAACACTGCCGAATGAATTTGGACGAAAGCTAGTATACCTTTGAACTATGTCCCATCTTTGAAGTGGTCAGTTTTTGAAGGGTTAAGATAAAGGCCACGAAAATATAAAATATCCCCCTCCTGTTAACCACAGATTTCTCACACTTTGTTTTTCTCTATAATTCACCAAAACATGATCGGATTTTGACGAAACTTGATGTACGTATGTTGAGTATTATTCATCATTGTCCTTCCATAAAAGGCCTGGCATAGCCACGTGGTTAAGGCACTCGATTTGTAATCCGAGGATCACGGGTTCGAATCCCCGTCATATCAAACATGCTCGCCCTTTCAGCTGTTGGGGCGTTATAATGTGATGGTCAATGGTGAAAGAGTAGCCCAAGAGTTAACGGTGGGTGTTGATGACTAGCTGGTCTCCCTCTAGTCTTACACTGCTAAATTAGGGACGGCTAGCGCAGATAGCCGTCCTGTAGCTTTTCGCAAAATTCAAAACAAACCGTCCACTGGTAACGACGGACTTACTGACACGTTTTCCAATTTTTTGAGGGACAAGGGTATACGCTGTACTAAGCGCCATCTAGTTTTATATTATAATTTAATTCTAGTCACGTATATCTGGGAATGCCATACAAGGTTCTTTGTCTGAAGTTCACATATTTATTGACGTTGCAACAAACCAAACACAAACCAAAGATATTTTAACACCAGCTTATTCAGATCAGAAAACTAACAAAAAAGTGTTTCACATGATTGAAAGTAAACAAAAGTTAATAACTCGCTTTCACTGTTTAAAATTATTAGGTTTTGAAAATTATCTTTCTGACGAGGAACTAACTGTTTCGCTTCATTGTACAGAATCACGAAAACAGAAGCCAGAAAATAGTGTTATATATATATATAAATAATAACATAGTTGTTTGTAATGTACCATCGACTATGAAAGTATGTCTGTGGCGGTTACTAAAAAGACCTATTGTTTCACAACAAAAAGGGATGCTGTAACTGAATTTCGTTTAGATTTGAAATTAACTCGTGTAAGTCAGAAATTATATTCTAAGACTTGGGGGCGGAGTTATATTGTAAATCCATTTTAACCCGATGGATCTAAAACTGTTTAGCGTATCACGCTTTCTATGAAGTCGAGTCCCACTGTCTTCTTTCCTCTAGTTACACTTTGTGAGCCAAACATAAGATTCCAATAAACACTAAATTCATTCAAAATCGAAGTACGAGCCAGGTGGGTTAAGGCGTTCGACTCGTAATCTGAGGGTCCCGGGTTCGAATCCTAGTCGCACCAAACGTGCTGGCCCTTTCAGCCGTGGGGGCGTTATAAAGTTTCGGTCAATCCCACTATTCGTTATTAAAAGAGTAGCCCTTTAGTTGGCGGTGGGTGGTGATGACTAACTGTCTTCCCTCTAGTCTTGCACTGCTTAATTAGGGACGGCTAACGCAGATAGCCCTGGAGTAGCTTTGCACGAAATTAAAAACAAACAACTTCCACCCTCTTTGTAAGTCCTAAAATAATGCATTTTGATACAGAAAACAAGTGTTATTACAAGTACTTACGTTGTCTTTTCTTCAGGTGGCGCAAAGTGAGAGTTTTGCCAAAACAGCGAGGAGAACCAAAACCCAGAATCCACCAAACCTGGTTGGAGAAAACGAAAACCAAAACTGATGAGATGACTTGTATCTAAAAACTACGTTAACTTATGATATTGTTCATGTAATTTGTTGCAATAGTTCGAGTTGTTCTGTTAATTGGTAATTACATTAATATCTTTGAATATTCCAGTGGACGAAAAACTTGGGTAAAACGAAAAGTCGATATTGCAAAAATAATATTTAATGTCGTATTTATACAAATAATAAGATAGTGCACAAGGTGTTCTGAAACTCTGACTTTGTAAAGAAATGTTTTGCGCAATGATACACAACGTACTGTTTGTTCTGTGTCCACCAAGGGTATGGAAGCCAGGTTTTTAGCGATGTAAGACTTCAGACTTATTGCTGGGCCACAAACTGACAAAGGTAACATGAGTTGTGTTTTAAAATCCTCGTAAACTGAAACAAAACCCTTGAAGCTGTTTTTTTATCTACTTTTGTTTCTTTTTTTCCCTAGGGGGCAGCAGTAAGTGCACGGACTTGCCACGATGTAGTCCGGGCTTCTAGCCTCCGCAGTGGACACAGAAAATAATCCAAGATGGTTTTATTATAAGACCAACAAACAATCGCTTCTGAAACACCCTCTATATTAAAAGATCGAATCCTAGAGCATAGCTTGAGCGTGGGAACATAGATCATTTTAAGGAAAATAATCACAGAAAATAATCCAAGATGGTTTTATTATAAGACCAACAAACAATCGCTTCTGAAACACCCTCTAAATTAAAAGATCGAATCCTAGAGCATAGCTTGAGCATGGGAACATAGATCGTTTTGAGGTCAAGCAGGAATTTTTAAGTTATCCAATAACCTCAGGAGATTTGAAAAACGTAAATATGATTACCTCATCTTTCAATCGGGCATGTCGGTGGACAGACAAATACGGCCTTGTCCAGTTGATCATCTAACACTGACCATCTGCATACTTCTTACGTCGGCCATACACATCCAGAATTTATGACTTTTTGGCAATTCTAAACACAGTCTTGGATGCGCTAGTCAGCTCAGCTCAAGATGTAGGCCTACTTACAGGTGACAGAGTCAGTGCTCGTGCTAGTGACCCACATTTTCTTCGTCCTAGGGTGGTTGTCCGCCAATAGTAGCTACGCTCCACAGAGAACGGGATTAATAGTTTCTTCTTTCAACTTTCTAAACCTGTATAAGGTTTACCCCAACCCCCCGAAAGAAGCGGTCAGTGACAGTGCTTTTGTCTCATGAGAGGACTTCAGAAACCGTCATTGATGTATTTGTTAAATATATATAATTAAACTAAAATGTATATAAACATAAAATAGAAAACAATTACACATATATATATTTACTATAAATATTGCAATTTCTAATCTTTTATCAAACTAATTAAAGATTTGTTAACCTGTTTCATTTCTACCACAATGACAATCGTTCGTATTTTTCCACACAAAAAATCGACAATTTAACAAAGCTCACCAGGTGACGCGGAAGTCTGAATGATACAATATCCTGCGATTGGCTAAATGGCTTACGAAGTTCGCGCAAGCGCAGATTAGTATGTATGATTTTCGCTGTTACAGGTCGCATGCCACCCTGGAACAATGTTGCTTATACCACATGTTTTTGTGTTTGTTTTTTTTCAAACTCTAATTTAACATCTGAAAATATCTTCCAACCTAGTTACGTGCTTCGGCCATACTGAAGTGATCATTTTATTATCAGTGATGTGTACTGTTGCACTCGTTGGTCGCGCTGTTTAATTACACGACTTTATCATAGATGGAGCTTCTAAACTAATTGATTTTTTTTTAATTGCAGAACTTGGCGTCGTGTTTCAATGATAAACGCTTGACTCTCCATAAGAATGTTAGGCCTACGAACCGTGAAATCCAGATCCTTTATGTGTCCGAAACAATGGAAAATTGCACACTAGGCCTACATCGGCATAGAAATGTCTGTAGTTCAGAAACCATGTTCTGAATAAACAAAGCTTGTGTATGATTTCCTTTAGCGTACTTATCAATTTATTATATATAAAAAGAAAGGTATATAACAAAATAAAACCATGACGATCCATAATTCGAGTGACTGAAACACTGTGGAACCATTTCTAATCAACTGATGAAAAATATGTTGTGTTTTTTATGTTTGCCAGCTACAATTGGTTCCATTTTAAGAAAAACTGCCACTCACACAAGTAAATCACGTGGCTTACTGTGACGTCACAGCTCGTCTTAATTAATTTGAAACTGTCGGATTGTTAGAGCTTCTGAGTGATATTTTTATTTACTGCTTGTCAGAGGGTTAAAGATACAGTCACCTGAACGTGATACATAAAACATACGAAGTCTCTGGTGTTTCGAAACAGATCACACCAGTATATAAACATATTTATATATTTAATTGGCACTACCAATTCTATACTGTATGATTGAAACAAATAAACCCAAGAGCTGATTACTATAGCATACTCGGTCATCTATCTTATACTTTCTTTAATGGTGGGTTTTTTTTGTTAGTTTTGAATTAGGCCCAAAACTACAAGAAGGCTATCTGCGCTAGTCGTCCTTAATTTATCAGTGTAAGACTAGAGGTAGAGCAATTAGTTACCACCCCCCCAGCCAACTTTTGGTCTACTCTTTTCCAACAAATAGTGGGATTGATCGAACGTTATAACGCCCCCACGGCTAAGCATGTTTGGTGTGACGGGGATTCGAACCCGCGAATTACGAGTCGAGTGTCTTAACCACCTGGCCATGGCGGGTCTATAATGGCGGATGCTTGATTTGTGTCCCACTTTAGTCTACCTTAACCATCTGGCCATGCCAGGTCTACAATGGCAGATGCTTGATTTGTGTCCCACTTTAGTCTGCCTTAACCATCTGACCATGCCAGGTCTATAATGGCGGATGCTTGATTTGTGTCCCAGTTTAGTCTGCCTTAACCACCTGACCATGCCAGGTATATAATGGCGGATGCTTGATTTGTGTCCCAGTTTAGTCTGCCTTAACCATCTGGCCATGCCAGGTCTATAATGGCAGATGCTTGATTTTTGTCACACTTTAATCTGCCTTAACCACCTGGCCATGCCAGGTCTATAATGGCGGATGCTTGATTTGTGTCCCAGTTTAGTCTGCCTTAACCATCTGACCATGCCAGGTCTATAATGGCGGATGTTTGATTTGTATCCCACTTTAATCTGCCTTAACCGTCTGGCCATGCCAGGTCTATAATGGCGGATGCTTGATTTGTGTCCCAGTTTAGTCTGCCTTAACCGTCTGGCCATGCCAGGTCTATAATGGCGGATGCTTGATTTGTGTCCCAGTTTAGTCTGCCTTAACCATCTGACCATGCCAGGTCTATAATGGCGGATGCTTGATTTGTGTCCCACTTTAATCTGCCTTAACCATCTGGCCATGCCAGGTCTATAATGGCGGATGCTTGATTTGTGTCCCAGTTTAGTCTGCCTTAACCATCTGGCCATGCCAGGTCTATAATGGCGGATGTTTGATTTGTATCCCACTTTAGTCTGCCTTAACCACCTGACCATGCCAGGTCTATAATGGCAGATGCTTGATTTTTGTCACACTTTAATCTGCCTTAACCATCTGGCCATGCCAGGTCTATAATGGCGGATGCTTGATTTGTGTCCCACTTTAGTCTGCCTTAACCACCTGGCCATGCCAGGTCTATAATGGCGGATGCTTGATTTGTGTCCCACTTTAATCTGCCTTAACCATCTGGCCATGCCAGGTCTATAATGGCAGACGCTTGATTTTTGTCCCACTTTAGTCTGCCTTAACCATCTGGCCATGCCAGGTCTATAATGGCGGATGCTTGATTTGTGTCCCAGTTTAGTCGTACTCACGTTCTTACAATTTAGTTTCAAGTGCTGTTAGCGGGATAATTCCACGTAATATTACGTGATTTAATGCTAATGTCAGAACAAAAGAGGAAGAATCCATATATTCATTGATGGTGTTTTCTTTATTTTGTGCATCATACATCATGTACATAGAAACATGTTTCATAGAGCAATATTAATGTTTCCTGGAACATAAATGTGTTTCATATAAACATGAGGATTTTTGACTTTCCTCAACATTCCACTAATTTATTTAAACGGGTTGCTTTATATTTTTACTTTAAATACATGAGTTATTTAACCTTCCTGATCACTGAAGTGATTTTAAAACTATGATGTTTCCGATTCTTCAAGAACCGATCGTGGTCTGATGGTTATTGAGCTAAGACTACGAATCTGACAATTCACGGTTTGCGACCCGTTGTTTCAAAAAATCTGCTCGCACTTGAAGGTTGCAGGTACTCCGTAAGAGTGTAGTTAAATCTCACTGTTACGTCGGAAATTAGTAACCATAGAGGGCGCTGTTAACTAGCTGCTTTCCGTTTAGCTTCTCATTGATAATTATGGAAAACTATACGTTGACAGTACTTGTTTATTGTTACTTAAATAATCCCCAAAGAGATTATAACTTGTTTCTATTCAAAATGCATAACACCACTGTATGAGGACCGATATATCTCAGAAAATAGAAAAATGGTCCACAGGTTGCTCAGAGATAATTTATTGTGTTTGTAGTTAAGCGCAAAGTTACACAGTGGGATATTTATGCTGTTTTTACCACGGGTTTCGAGACCCGGTTTTTAGCATTACGAATCCGCAGACTTACCGTTGTTCTACTGGAAGGTGCTCAGTGATGAGCTTGAAGACTTACTCTACTAAACTTTAGGTTCGATCCCTGATATCGACATAGCACATCTTTGTGTTTAACAACACGTAACGAGATACATAACTTACAAGAGATGTAAACTAATTGGATGCTTTGTTTACTGTACTTTTCAGGGTAAGCACTCAACCCTAACACCAAGCACATTCTTTACAAATCGCTTTTTAATTTTTACACGAAGGTTTTATATCCATATCGTTTTTTTAAAAAAATGACAATAAGTTAGAGCTGATATCAACTTATTTACAATAAGTTGTGGATACGTTTTCGTGATGTGAATCAAAAGTTGCAAATAAAACAATACATTCGATACACACTTTTAGAACAGTGATGCTGCCATCTATTGATTTGCAATTAAATTAATTTAAAAGTATTCTACATGAGAGAAATTTTCGGATTAGTCCACTTTTGACTTTTAAATATCACAACTTACAAAGACTTGATAAAGTTTTTAATTGCATATTTTTCATAAATTAGAAACTAGCGTGACTATGTAGTTATAGTTAATAAGAACCTTTGGTTCAGTTTTCACCTTAGTTCGGTAGATGAAACTTTCGAATCTCAGGAAGTGTGTATGTTTGTGTTTTCTTATAGCAACATTGCGCTATCTGCTGTGTCTGCCGTGGACAAACGAACTCATGAGATTTGCCGTTGTTTCACCAGGGGACTTTAAGAGATAACAGTTTTTGTGTTTTTTTTTTAGTTAAGCACAAAACTACACAAGGGAGCTATCTGTGCTGTGCCCACCACGGGTGTCGAAACCCGGATTTTAGCGTTGTAAATCCGCAGACATATCGCTGAGTCACAGCGGGAGATAACAGACAGTTCGATGAGTTGAGACATATCAGTAATTATCTCATTCCGATAACGAATTACTCTCGACAATAGGGCATAATACAGGGTGTTCGGAAAGCCACTGTGCAGTTTTGTAATCAGCATTCATTCAGCCTATTTCAAGCCAGCAACTGATAGCGGTGTTTAGAAACAAAATAAGAAGGATCCAAGCCTGTATTGATGCCAACAGGGGTCACTTTCATCACTGTTTATAATTGTCATTCATATTTACCTCCTGTATTCTATATTGAAACATGTCTGTTAATAAATATATAAGTGCACAGTGACTCTCCGAACACCCTAAAAACGTTAGGAAATTCTATTTTGAAATGTTTATATTTGTATCGTTTAATTATAATTCGTTATGTTTTGTATTATATTTAACACATATTATTTTTATTCGTGTATTATTATTGTTAATATATTTTGTATTTCACTGTTTTATTTCGTGCTCTTGTTTGGAATATCTCAATGTTTCTGAACATCATTTCTTCCACAAACAAGTCTCTTTGTAAGCCTTTCTTATTTAACAATTACAGTTTCCTCTCTGTCTTTTATTACTTCTCTTGAACTCCCGAGTGACACAGCAGTAAGTCTGTGGGTTTACAAAGATAGAAATTGGATTTCAATACCCGTGGTGGACAGAGCACAGATAGCCCATTATGTAGCTTAATTACAAACAAGCAAAGACTTCACCCGGATGGTCAGTGGAAGGTGTATTAACTTACAACATTAAAATCTGGGGTTCAATTTCTTGAATATCCTGGTGGTTAGGGAGATCACCGCGCAATCTGAGAGTCGTGGGTACGAATCACCGTCAGTAAACAGGCTTGCCCTTTCTGTCGTAGGGACGTTGGTAAGAGAGTGCCCTAAAACTTGGCGGTAGGTATTGTTTATTAGCTGCCTTATCTCTGGTCTATCATTGTTAAGTTAGGAACGTGTAAAATAAATAGGCCTCGTGCAGTTTGGAGAGAAACTCAAAGCAAACAAATCTGTCAAACTCGCGGTTGACAGATAAGATAGTGCACTATGTGGCCTTGCTTGTTTTTTGTTTGTTTGTTTAGAATTAAGCTCAAAGTTACACAATGGGCTATCTGTATTCTGCCAACCACGGGTATCGAAACCCGTTTTTTTGCACTGTGAGTCCACAGACATGCCGCTGTGCCACTGGAGGGCGTTTGGCTTTGCGATGAGAGAAATAAACAAACACTTTTTTTACGATAAGGAACTCATTGAATATGATAAAATACAGTTTGGAAACGGCTTGAAAGAAACGGCTTGTAAGACGTTTCGACAAGCTTATGTCTTCACCAGCTTTATTTCATGTCATTCAATACTGGGTCACAATTTTAGGTCACGTGTTTAAAAGCACGTGGTATAGACTACAGGAATAATAATCACAAGAAGAATAATCAACAGTGGCCATTTATTGTATGCCCATATCAAAGGTCAAGTTTCCGAAAACGCTTGGGTTAACGAGTTGATTCTGCGTTCTTGTTCATATCGTGCGCTTTCATAGTTTTCACCCACCGTCTCCCACACACACAAAACAAGAAACAATAACTGTACTTCCACTGTACAATAAACTAAAAATTGATTTACACAAACTAAAAAACGACAGCACAAACAAACAGAGGTCTTCACATAGTTGTCACGCTACTTTTATAATAATGGAACTATACGCGTGATAAACCATTTACACTGAGCTAATGTTCCGTAACTCAAAAAAGCCCTGAAAACAAGTGTGAGCGTAATTATTTTTGTGTGTCGCCATCTGTTAAACGTTTTTGTAGTTAGTGGAGTGAAAAGTTGCTACTAAAGGAGGTCTTCACACTACTTTCTTGGACGAGTTTGTGTGACTTTACGCTTGATTTTTACTGTTCCTTTGGAAAGTTACGCTTGCAGAAAAAGTGTTTATCAAAAGAGGGCGCACAAGTTTCCCAAGAGACATAGCGAACATTTTAGAAAGCTACGAAGTCTGAGATTAAAGCACCGTGTGTTAAGCCAATAAAAAGGACGGAACACAATAATCCATGATTATTTAAACAATTGGCGTTAATCAGAGATAATATTAAAAAGAAAGGTAATAGCGTAAAAGACAAAACAAAATTACATAAATAAAAAATAGGTGAGACATCTAGCGATAAACTAGTAAACCAATAATTACTCCAGAAATCAGAGCCTGAAAACATTTGTAGCAGACATTACCTAAGTGATGATAGAACCTTCTTGTAGCTTATCACTTATAATTAAGATAATTTATTATAACATAATTGTTACAATTTTTGGTAAACGTATTTACCCAAATTTGGCATTTTTTGTCACTTAAATAATTCAGTAAAAGCTTGTTTTTAACAAAAGTTTCTATGTTAATTCCAGTGAGAAGCTATCATTCTTATCGGTATATATACATATGCTGTTGTCGCGCAATTATTTTATTTATTTGTTAAAAACATTTGGCTTAAAAATGTTCCACATGTGATGTCACGTACCTCAGTGTGTCAGTGACTGTGAGATAATGTTTATCTATAATTAAAACAAAAACAAATTGACAGGTAACTAACATAACGCAGCCGTATTAAACACGTGTATTTAACACACTGTATTTATAAATCAACGAATTATCTGAGCTCAGTATCAAGACACATTTTTTTTATTTCTTTGACGTTGATGACAGTGGAGTAAATAAAAAATGAGGTAACAAAGACTTGTGTGTTTTTTCATGACAGCCCATTAATTAAATGAATTTAAGTAACCGAAAGTGGAATTATTTGTTAATAAATCGATAGCCTTAACGCTGCTGCCCTCTATGTTCTAAAATGTTAAGAGGAAAATAAATTTAAGTGACCGAAAGTGGAATTATTTGTTAATAAATCGATAGCCTTAACGCTGCTGCCCTCTATGTTCTAAAATGTTAAGAGGAAAATAAATTTAAGTGACCGAAAGTGGAATTATTGTTAATAAATCGATAGCCTTAACGCTGCTGCCCTATATGTTCTAAAATGTTAAGAGGAAAATGAATTTAAGTTACCGAAAGTGGAATTATTTGTTTCAAAGAATCTTCAAGGAAATACTTTTCTCAAACTAATCTAATATTCTGTAAATAATACTTAATATTTAAAGATGTCGTATCTGTCGGTCAACAAGTAACCGCTAAGAAGTAAAGTTTACCAGATTACGACAGACACGATGAGTAAAATATTACAAATATAGTTATGAAACTTTTACCACAAATTCTCCAATGTGACTCCAACTCAGAGCTGTGTTCAAGAAAACTTTTATATCCCTTCTGTGTTCTAAAAGTCGAAGCCCAAAAAGCTTTTCACTCAACAGATGGTAGAACATTACATATTCTCAACCTGGTAACGAGGGACATCTACATTTATAAAAAGTTTTATTCGTTACCCGGTCAAGCCGTCTCCAATCTTTTGTTCATCTTTAGGTATGGTAAGACTTCTATGTTGGTTATTTTTCTTGTGTTCATGTTTTGAATGTTTATGAACGGGACTCGTACATATTGTCCAAAAAATATAAACACTGACATTCAACACCTAAACCGGTTTATTCTAACTTCATAGGGGATAAATTTATATTACTTTAGGAATACATTTTACATATATTTGTTATATGACAGGTAGAAATCATCTCACGAATAAGGTCTCCAACAATACTGATGACAGGTAGAAATCATCTTACGAATGAGGTCTCCAACAATACTGATGACAGGAAGAAATCATCTTACGAATGAGGTATCCAGGTCTCCAACAATACTGGTGACAGTAAGAAATCATCTTATGAATGTGGTCTCCAACAATACTGATGACAGGAAGAAATCATCTTACGAATGAGGTCTCCAACAATACTGGTGAAGTAAGAAATCATCTTACGAATGAGGTATCCAGGTCTCCAACAATACTGGTGACAGTAAGAAATCATCTGACGAATGAGGTCTCCAACAATACTGGTGACAGTAAGAAATCATCTTACGAATGAAATCTCCAACAATACTGGTGACAGTAAGAAATCATCTTACGAATGAGGTCTCCAACAATACTGGTGACAGTACGAAATCATATGACGAATGAGGTCCAACAATACTGATGACAGTAAGAAATCATGTTACGAATGAGGTCTCCAACAATACTGGTGACAGTAAGAAACCATCTGACGAATGAGGTCTCCAACAATACTGATGACAGTAAGAAATCATCTTAGAAATGAGGTCTCCAACAATACTGGTGACAGAAAGAAATCATCTGACGAATGAGGTCTCCAACGATACTGGTGACAGTAAGAAATCATCTTACGAATGAGGTCTCCAACAATACTGATGACAGTAAGAAACCATCTGACGAATGAGGTCTCCAACAATACTGATGACAGTAAGAAATCATCTTAGAAATGAGGTCTCCAACAATACTAGTGACAGAAAGAAATCATCTGACGAATGAGGTCTCCAACAATACTGGTGACAGTAAGAAATCATCTTACGAATGAGGTCTCCAACAATACTGGTGACAGTAAGAAACCATCTGACGAATGAGGTCTCCAACAATACTGGTGACAGTAAGAAATCATCTTACGAATGAGGTCTCCAACAATACTGGTGACAGTAAGAAACCATCTGACGAATGAGGTCTCCAACAATACTGATGACAGTAAGAAATCATCTTAGAAATGAGGTCTCCAACAATACTGGTGACAGAAAGAAATCATCTGACGAATGAGGTCTCCAACAATACTGGTGACAGTAAGAAATCATCTTACGAATGAGGTTCCAACAATACTGGTGACAGTAAGAAATCATCTTACGAATGAGGTCTCAACAATACTGGTGACAGTACGAAATCATATGACGAATGAGGTCTCCAACAATACTGATAACAGTAAGAAATCATCTTAGAAATGAGGTCTCCAACAATACTGGTGACAGAAAGAAATCATCTGACGAATGAGGTCTCCAACAATACTGGTGACAGTAAGAAATCATCTTACGAATGAGGTATCCAACAATACTGGTGACAGTACGAAATCATATGACGAATGAGGTCTCCAACAATACTGATGACAGTAAGAAATCATGTTACAAATGAGGTCTCCAACAATACTGGTGACAGTACGAAATCATATGACGAATGAGGTCTCCAACAATACTGGTGACAGTAAGAAATCATCTTACGAATGAGGTCTCCAACAATACTGGTGACAGAAAGAAATCATCTGACGAATGAGGTCTCCAACAATACTGATGACAGTAAGAAATCATCTTACGAATGAGGTCTCCAACAATACTGGTGACAGTACGAAATCATATGACGAATGAGGTCTCCAACAATACTGATGACAGTAAGAAATCATGTTACGAATGAGGTCTCCAACAATACTGGTGACAGTAAGAAATCATCTTACGAATGAGGTCTCCAACAATACTGGTGACAGTACGAAATCATCTTACGAATGAGGTCTCCAACAATACTGGTGACAGTAAGAAATCATCTTACGAATGAGGTCTCCAACAATACTGGTGACAGTACGAAATCATATGACGAATGAGGTCCAACAATACTGATGACAGTAAGAAATCATGTTACGAATGAGGTCTCCAACAATACTGGTGACAGTAAGAAACCATCTGACGAATGAGGTCTCCAACAATACTGATGACAGTAAGAAATCATCTTAGAAATGAGGTCTCCAACAATACTGGTGACAGAAAGAAATCATCTGACGAATGAGGTCTCCAACAATACTAGTGACAGTAAGAAATCATCTTACGAATGAGGTCTCCAACAATACTGGTGACAGTAAGGAACCATCTGACGAATGAGGTCTCCAACAATACTGATGACAGTAAGAAATCATCTTAGAAATGAGGTCTCCAACAATACTGGTGACAGAAAGAAATCATCTGACGAATGAGGTCTCCAACAATACTGGTGACAGTAAGAAATCATCTTACGAATGAGGTCTCCAACAATACTGGTGACAGTAAGAAACCATCTGACGAATGAGGTCTCCAACAATACTGGTGACAGTAAGAAACCATCTGACGAATGAGGTCTCCAACAATACTGATGACAGTAAGAAATCATCTTAGAAATGAGGTCTCCAACAATACTGGTGACAGAAAGAAATCATCTGACGAATGAGGTCTCCAACAATACTGGTGACAGTAAGAAATCATCTTACGAATGAGCTCTCCAACAATACTGGTGACAGTAAGAAATCATCTTACGAATGAGGTCTCCAACAATACTGGTGACAGTACGAAATCATATGACGAATGAGGTCTCCAACAATACTGATGACAGTAAGAAATCATCTTAGAAATGAGGTCTCCAACAATACTGATGACAGAAAGAAATCATCTGACGAATGAGGTCTCCAACAATACTGGTGACAGTAAGAAATCATCTTACGAATGAGGTCTCCAACAATACTGGTGACAGAAAGAAATCATATGACGAATGAGGTCTCCAACAATACTGGTGACAGTACGAAATCATATGACGAATGAGGTCTCCAACAATACTGATGACAGTAAGAAATCATCTTAGAAATGAGGTCTCCAACAATACTGATGACAGAAAGAAATCATCTGACGAATGAGGTCTCCAACAATACTGGTGACAGTAAGAAATCATCTTACGAATGAGGTCTCCAACAATACTGGTGACAGAAAGAAATCATCTGACGAATGAGGTCTCCAACAATACTGATGACAGTACGAAATCATATGACGAATGAGGTCTCCAACAATACTGATGACAGTAAGAAATCATGTTACGAATGAGGTCTCCAACAATACTGGTGACAGTAAGAAATCATCTTACGAATGAGGTCTCCAACAATACTGGTGACAGTGCGAAATCATCTTACGAATGAGGTCTCCAACAATACTGGTGACAGTAAGAAATCATCTTACGAATGAGGTCTCCAACAATACTGGTGACAGTACGAAATCATATGACGAATGAGGTCTCCAACAATACTGATGACAGTAAGAAATCATCTTAGAAATGAGGTCTCCAACAATACTGGTGACAGAAAGAAATCATCTGACGAATGAGGTCTCCAACAATACTGGTGACAGTAAGAAATCATCTTACGAATGAGGTCTCCAACAATACTGGTGACAGTACGAAATCATATGACGAATGAGGTCTCCAACAATACTGATGACAGTAAGAAATCATCTTACGAATGAGGTCTCCAACAATACTGGTGACAGTAAGAAATCATCTTACGAATGAAATCTCCAACAATACTGGTGACAGTAAGAAATCATCTTACGAATGAGGTCTCCAACAATACTGGTGACAGTACGAAATCATATGACGAATGAGGTCCAACAATACTGATGACAGTAAGAAATCATGTTACGAATGAGGTCTCCAACAATACTGGTGACAGTAAGAAACCATCTGACGAATGAGGTCTCCAACAATACTGATGACAGTAAGAAATCATCTTAGAAATGAGGTCTCCAACAATACTGGTGACAGAAAGAAATCATCTGACGAATGAGGTCTCCAACGATACTGGTGACAGTAAGAAATCATCTTACGAATGAGGTCTCCAACAATACTGATGACAGTAAGAAACCATCTGACGAATGAGGTCTCCAACAATACTGATGACAGTAAGAAATCATCTTAGAAATGAGGTCTCCAACAATACTAGTGACAGAAAGAAATCATCTGACGAATGAGGTCTCCAACAATACTGGTGACAGTAAGAAATCATCTTACGAATGAGGTCTCCAACAATACTGGTGACAGTAAGAAACCATCTGACGAATGAGGTCTCCAACAATACTGGTGACAGTAAGAAATCATCTTACGAATGAGGTCTCCAACAATACTGGTGACAGTAAGAAACCATCTGACGAATGAGGTCTCCAACAATACTGATGACAGTAAGAAATCATCTTAGAAATGAGGTCTCCAACAATACTGGTGACAGAAAGAAATCATCTGACGAATGAGGTCTCCAACAATACTGGTGACAGTAAGAAATCATCTTACGAATGAGGTCTCCAACAATACTGGTGACAGTAAGAAATCATCTTACGAATGAGGTCTCCAACAATACTGGTGACAGTACGAAATCATATGACGAATGAGGTCTCCAACAATACTGATAACAGTAAGAAATCATCTTAGAAATGAGGTCTCCAACAATACTGGTGACAGAAAGAAATCATCTGACGAATGAGGTTCTCAACAATACTGGTGACAGTAAGAAATCATCTTACGAATGAGGTATCCAACAATACTGGTGACAGTACGAAATCATATGACGAATGAGGTCTCCAACAATACTGATGACAGTAAGAAATCATGTTACAAATGAGGTCTCCAACAATACTGGTGACAGTACGAAATCATATGACGAATGAGGTCTCCAACAATACTGGTGACAGTAAGAAATCATCTTACGAATGAGGTCTCCAACAATACTGGTGACAGAAAGAAATCATCTGACGAATGAGGTCTCCAACAATACTGATGACAGTAAGAAATCATCTTACGAATGAGGTCTCCAACAATACTGGTGACAGTACGAAATCATATGACGAATGAGGTCTCCAACAATACTGATGACAGTAAGAAATCATGTTACGAATGAGGTCTCCAACAATACTGGTGACAGTAAGAAATCATCTTACGAATGAGGTCTCCAACAATACTGGTGACAGTACGAAATCATCTTACGAATGAGGTCCCCAACAATACTGGTGACAGTAAGAAATCATCTTACGAATGAGGTCTCCAACAATACTGGTGACAGTACGAAATCATATGACGAATGAGGTCCAACAATACTGATGACAGTAAGAAATCATGTTACGAATGAGGTTCCAACAATACTGGTGACAGTAAGAAACCATCTGACGAATGAGGTCTCCAACAATACTGATGACAGTAAGAAATCATCTTAGAAATGAGGTTCCAACAATACTGGTGACAGAAAGAAATCATCTGACGAATGAGGTCTCCAACAATACTAGTGACAGTAAGAAATCATCTTACGAATGAGGTCTCCAACAATACTGGTGACAGTAAGGAACCATCTGACGAATGAGGTCTCCAACAATACTGATGACAGTAAGAAATCATCTTAGAAATGAGGTCTCCAACAATACTGGTGACAGAAAGAAATCATCTGACGAATGAGGTCTCCAACAATACTGGTGACAGTAAGAAATCATCTTACGAATGAGGTCTCCAACAATACTGGTGACAGTAAGAAACCATCTGACGAATGAGGTCTCCAACAATACTGGTGACAGTAAGAAACCATCTGACGAATGAGGTCTCCAACAATACTGATGACAGTAAGAAATCATCTTAGAAATGAGGTCTCCAACAATACTGGTGACAGAAAGAAATCATCTGACGAATGAGGTCTCCAACAATACTGGTGACAGTAAGAAATCATCTTACGAATGAGCTCTCCAACAATACTGGTGACAGTAAGAAATCATCTTACGAATGAGGTCTCCAACAATACTGGTGACAGTACGAAATCATATGACGAATGAGGTCTCCAACAATACTGATGACAGTAAGAAATCATCTTAGAAATGAGGTCTCCAACAATACTGATGACAGAAAGAAATCATCTGACGAATGAGGTCTCCAACAATACTGGTGACAGTAAGAAATCATCTTACGAATGAGGTCTCCAACAATACTGGTGACAGAAAGAAATCATATGACGAATGAGGTCTCCAACAATACTGGTGACAGTACGAAATCATATGACGAATGAGGTCTCCAACAATACTGATGACAGTAAGAAATCATCTTAGAAATGAGGTCTCCAACAATACTGATGACAGAAAGAAATCATCTGACGAATGAGGTCTCCAACAATACTGGTGACAGTAAGAAATCATCTTACGAATGAGGTCTCCAACAATACTGGTGACAGAAAGAAATCATCTGACGAATGAGGTCTCCAACAATACTGATGACAGTAAGAAATCATCTTACGAATGAGGTCTCCAACAATACTGGTGACAGTACGAAATCATATGACGAATGAGGTCTCCAACAATACTGATGACAGTAAGAAATCATGTTACGAATGAGGTCTCCAACAATACTGGTGACAGTAAGAAATCATCTTACGAATGAGGTCTCCAACAATACTGGTGACAGTGCGAAATCATCTTACGAATGAGGTCTCCAACAATACTGGTGACAGTAAGAAATCATCTTACGAATGAGGTCTCCAACAATACTGGTGACAGTACGAAATCATATGACGAATGAGGTCTCCAACAATACTGATGACAGTAAGAAATCATCTTAGAAATGAGGTCTCCAACAATACTGGTGACAGAAAGAAATCATCTGACGAATGAGGTCTCCAACAATACTGGTGACAGTAAGAAATCATCTTACGAATGAGGTCTCCAACAATACTGGTGACAGTACGAAATCATATGACGAATGAGGTCTCCAACAATACTGATGACAGTAAGAAATCATCTTACGAATGAGGTCTCCAACAATACTGGTGACAGTACGAAATCATATGACGAATGAGGTCTCCAACAATACTGATGACAGTAAGAAATCATGTTACGAATGAGGTCTCCAACAATACTGGTGACAGTAAGAAATCATCTTACGAATGAGGTCTCCAACAATACTGGTGACAGTGCGAAATCATCTTACGAATGAGGTCTCCAACAATACTGGTGACAGTAAGAAATCATCTTACGAATGAGGTCTCCAACAATACTGGTGACAGTACGAAATCATATGACGAATGAGGTCTCCAACAATACTGATGACAGTAAGAAATCATCTTAGAAATGAGGTCTCCAACAATACTGGTGACAGAAAGAAATCATCTGACGAATGAGGTCTCCAACAATACTGGTGACAGTAAGAAATCATCTTACGAATGAGGTCTCCAACAATACTGGTGACAGTACGAAATCATATGACGAATGAGGTCTCCAACAATACTGATGACAGTAAGAAATCATCTTACGAATGAGGTCTCCAACAATACTGGTGACAGTAAGAAATCATATGACGAATGAGGTCTCCAACAATACTGATGACAGTAAGAAATCATGTTACGAATGAGGTCTCCAACAATACTGGTGACAGGAAGAAATCATCTTACGAATGAGGTCTCCAACAATACTGGTGACAGTAAGAAATCATCTTACGAATGAGGTCTCCAACAATACTGATGACAGGAAGAAATCATCTTACGAATGAGGTCTCCAACAATACTGGTGAAGTAAGAAATCATCTTACGAATGAGGTCTCCAGGTCTCCAACAATACTGGTGACAGTAAGAAACCATCTGACGAATGAGGTCTCCAACAATACTGATGACAGGAAGAAATCATCTGACGAATGAGGTCTCCAACAATGCTGATGACAGTTACCGTTTTACTCATTGTTATAAAATTTGTTTGTTTTGTTTATGAAACTTAGTTTTAAAAAGCGTTAAGAAACTGATATATATATTCCCCACATTAAATAATTTTCCACCTAAACAAAATATATAATAATTACATTAAAATTAATCTGGTTCGCACAAATTACTGCAGTTGTTAATACAATTGGTGATACAAATAAAACTCCATTAGAACTATGTTTATCGTAATGTAGTTAGATTGGTTAATCCTGGTATTGATCGAAAGGTCTGGCTGGCAATAAAGATAGTGCAGATGTAATGTCGTTGATGTTTTATAACATGTTCTAGGAATTATGTGTGTCCATTGTAGCGAAAGAATTGCTGGTTGCGGCCTCTAACGGAGAAAAATGTTTAATAAATTTGTACAGTGAGCGTTGGAGTAAAGTCTGTGTACAAAAGATATAATTTATACACGAGGTTACACAAACGGTGAGACTCACAGGAGAAAACAGCGACGATATTACATGAATGATTATAGGAGAAGAAACAGCGAGCGCATTACATGAACAACATTGATTCAAATAGTTTTAAAATCTTGAAAGTATGGCATGTCGTGAACGAATGTGTCTCAGCTGTAACTCGGAAGAAGATACAATTCAAACATCCGGTAAGATATAAAACGTAAGTGCCTCAACGAGGGATGGGGTCACCCTCATACCGTGCTTATATCAGCACACTGGGGTTACCCTCATACCGTGCTTATATCAACACACTGGAGTCACCCTCATACCGTGCTTATATCAACACACTGGGGCCACCCTCATACCGTGCTTATATCAACACACTGGAGTCACCCTCATACCGGTCTTATATCAACACACTAAAGTCACCCTCATACCGTGCTTATATCAACACACTGGAGTCACCCTCATACCGTGCTTATATCAACACACTGGGGCCACCCTCATACCGTGCTTATATCAACACACTGGAGTCACCCTCATACCGGTCTTATATCAACACACTAAAGTCACCCTCATACCGTGCTTATATCAACACACTGGAGTCACCCTCATACCGTGCTTATATCAACACACTGGAGTCACCCTCATACCGTGCTTACATCAACACACTGGGGCCATCCTCATACCGTGCTTATATCAACAAACTATCTGGACTGCTTTCTTTATTTTTCTTTGTATAAAAACAGGAGCATTTGTTATAATTATAATTGTTCCTGTTGAGGTATTATCTACAGAAAGGAAACAATTACTAGTCTGTACCAGGTATGGTCTACATCAGTATCTGTCTAGTATGTACCAAGTATGGTGTAGATCAGTATCTCACTAGTATGTACCAAGTATGGTCTAGATCAGTATCTGTCTAGTATGTACCAAGTATGGTCTAGATCAGTATCTGTCTAGTATGTACCAGGTAGGGTCTACATCAGTATCTCACTAGTCTGTACTAGGTATTGTCTAGATCAGTATCCAGTATCTGACTAGTGTGTACTAGGTGTTGTCTAGATGTATCTGTCTAGTCTGTACAAGGTATTGTCTAGATGAGCATCTGTCTAGCCTGTACTAGGTATTATTTATATCAGTATCTGTCTAGTGTGTACTAGGTATTGCCTAGATCAGTATTTGTCTAGTGTGTACTAGGTATTGTCTAGATCAGTATCTGTCTAGTCTGTACTAGGTTATAGATCAATATCTGTGTAGTCTGTACCAGTTATTGTCTAGATCAGTATCTGTCTAGTCTGTACTAGGTATTGTCTAGATCAGTATCTGTTTAGTCTGTACCAGGAATTGTCTAGATCAGTATCTGTCTAGTCTGTACTAGGTATTGTCTACATCAGTATCTGTCTAGTCTGTATTAGGTTTTGTCTACATCAGTATCTGTCTACTCTGTACTAGATATTGTCTAGACCAATATCTGTCCAGTGTGTACTAGGTATTGTCTAGATCAGTATCTGCCTCGTGTGTACTAGGTATTGTCTAGATCAGTATCTGTCTAGTGTGTACTATGTATTGTCTAGATGAATATCTGTCTTCTCTGTACTAGGTATTGTCTAGATCAGTATCTGACTTGTTTGTATTAGGTATTGTCTAGATCTGTATGTGTCTAGTCTGTACTAGATATTGTCTAGATCAATATCTGTCTAATCTGTACTAGGTATATTCTAGATCAGTATCTGACTAGTGTGTACTAGGTGTTGTCTAGATGTATCTGACTAGTCTGTACTAGGTGTTGTCTAGATCAGTATCTGTCTAGTGTGTACTAGATATTGTCTAGATCAGTATCTGTCTAGTGTGTACTAGGTGTTGTCTAGATCAGTATCTGTCTAGTGTGTACTAGGTGTTGTCTAGATCAGTATCTGTCTAGTGTGTACTAGGTGTTGTCTAGATCAGTATCTGTCTAGTGTGTACTAGGTGTTGTCTAGATCAGTATCTGTACTAGGTTGTTTTTGAGCCGCATGTTAATGTTTTGTTGGTAATACAACACACCAGTATTTGTATCCTGGCGGCAAATATTTGATAGTTTTAGTGAGCCAGAAAAAGAACTTAGTTGTTGAATCATTTAATGGATTAGGTTATTTTCAAAAATGTTAGGGAAAATTCCAGCCCTAAGTAACACCTAACATTTGAACATACGTGCTTTACTTACACTGTCTTTTAATAGTATCTTCAGAATTCCTAGTCAGCTTTACGGAAGAAGAAATATTGTACGATTGACATATGCTTCAGTTCAACATATCGACTCCTAGTTCCATTTCTGGGGTGCCGACAACAAGTAACTGTTTAGGAATGTCTGTTTCACTTGGCTTAGAAATTCTTTGTTTTTTTCGTGGAGAAATACCCATGATTCCGCGCGTTTAGAGAGATTAAGTCGATTCCCGGGAAGCTCAGATTTTCAGTATATGTGTTCTCATCCCGTGTCTCAATATCGAATTGGAATGTTTCACCGTTAAACAGCGGGAATGTATGTGTGTAGGTCGCAGTGTGAGTTGGTGATGGCCACTGTTTAAGGTTTGATGAAATCAGATTATGTGTCTGTCCTTCTCTGTCTGTAGTGGTCCTATCAACAGCAGCGTCAGTCCAATTCTTTATACAAATTCATATATCACAAGAAAAACCAAGTACATTTATCCCAATATTGAAATTTCTTATCTGTTCCAAGATAAGTGGAATATACACCTTGAAGGTATAGAATATTTCGTAGATATAAAAATACATTGGAATATGTAAATTAACCATAATACTTACGACAAAATAAGATATTTATTGGTTTTAGCACAAAGGTGCACACCGTAAGTTATTTACAATGTGCTCACTGCAGGAATCGAGCACCAAATTCTAGCGTTATAAGCCCTGAAGTTTACTCGAGATAGACTTAGGGGTCTTAAACAGATAGTTAAGTAATGCCCCTCATTGGGCCAGGTTTGCAGATATATGACACTAAAAATTAGTTTTCGATGTCTGTGTTGGGACAAGCAGAGAATGTCATTATATGGTTTTATATTTGATGACAATCAAACCGAACGTGAATAACCCGAATTCGAAGCAATGCCATGTTGTTTTATACTTTTCTTTTAAAAAACTAGTGATATGTTTTCACTGTTATTTTATACGCTACATGTAGATACGGTTCGTTTTTAATTACTTCCCAATCGCAGATCTATGTGATAAACGTACGTAATTCTCTTGTTGTTGTGAAAACGAGAAATGTCCGTGTGATTCTGAAGTCCTTTGGCAAGAAGATAATTCGAGTGTGTGTGTGTGTTTTCTTATAGCAAAGCCACATCAGGCTATCTGCTGAGCCCTCCGAGGGGAATCGAACGCCTGATTTTAGCGTTGTAAATCCGAAGATATACCGCTGTACTAGCAGGGAGCACAGATAATTCGAACATGTATATTTTGTTTTATTTGTTTGTTTTTGTATTTCGCGCAAAGCTACACGAGGGTTATCTGCGCTGCTCGTACCTAATTTAGCAGTGTAAAGCTAGAGGGAAGGTAACTAGTCATAACTACCCACCGCCAACTCTTGGGCTAAACTTTCACCGACGAACAGTGGGATTGACCTCACATTATAACACCCCCACGACTGAAAGAGCAAACATGTTTGGAACGACGGGGATTCGAACCTTTGCTCCAAAAATGTCAATTATAAAGGAGTGGACAAACAAATGAAACATTTTAAATGTAAAATAACTAAAGTTCCTCCACAATCACAAGAATTATAGTTATGGGTATGAATTCGGCTATGGATTGTACGAAAAAAAGTTCAAAATGACTGACGTATTAGTGGATTTAAACTTTAGATTACTTTACACAATACAGTGTCAAGTATTAGTGGATTTAGACTTTAGATTACTTTACACTGTATTGTGTAAAGTATTAGTAGATTTAAACATCAGATTACTTTACACTGTATTGTGTAAAGTATTAGTGGATTTAAACATCAGACTACTTTATACTGTATTGTGTAAAGTATTAGTGGATTTAAACTTTAGATTACTTTACACTGTATTGTGTAAAGTATTAGTGGATTTAAACTTTAGATTATTTTACACTGTATTGTGTAAAGTATTAGTGGATTTAAACATTAGATTACTTTACACTGTATTTTGTAAAGTATTAGAGGATTTAAACTTTAGATTACTTTACACTGTATTGTGTAAAGTATGAGTGGATTTAAACATCAGATTACATTACACTGTATTGTGTAAAGTATTAGTGGATTTAAACATTAGATTACTTTACACTGTATTGTGTAAAGTATTAGTAGATTTAAACATCAGATTACTTTCCACTGTATTGTGTAAAGTATTAGTAGATTTAAACATCAGATTACTTTACACTGTATTGTATAAAGTATTACTGGATTTAAACATTAGATAACTTTACACTGTATTGTGTAAAGTATTAGTTAATGTAAACATTAGATTACTTTACACTGTATTGTGTAAAGTATTAGTAGATTTAAACATTAGATTACTTTACACTGTATTGTGTAAAGTATTAGTGGATTTAAAATAGATTACTTTACACTGTATTGTGTAAAAGTATTAGTGGATTTAAACATTAGATAACTTTACACTGTATTGTGTAAAGTATTAGTTAATGTAAACATTAGATTACTTTACACTGTATTGTGTAAAAGTATTAGTAGATTTAAACATTAGATTACTTTACACTGTATTGTGTAAAGTATTAGTGGATTTAGAAATTAGATTACTTTACACTGTATTGTGTAAAGTATTAGTGGATTTAAACATTAGATTACTTTACACTGTATTGTGTAAAGTATTAAGGGATTTAAACATCAGATTACTTTACACTGTATTGTGTAAAGTATTAGTGGATTTAAACTTTAGATTACTTTACACTGTATTGTGTAAAGTATTAGTGGATTTAAACATTAGATTACTTTACACTGTATTTTGTAAAGTATTAGAGGATTTAAACTTTAGATTACTTCACACTGTATTGTGTAAAGTATGAGTGGATTTAAACATCAGATTACATTACACTGTATTGTGTAAAGTATTAGTGGATTTAAACATTAGATTACTTTACACTGTATTGTGTAAAGTATTAGTAGATTTAAACATCAGATTACTTTCCACTGTATTGTGTAAAGTATTAGTAGATTTAAACATCAGATTACTTTACACTGTATTGTGTAAAGTATTAGTGGATTTAAACATTAGATAACTTTACACTGTATTGTGTAAAGTATTAGTTAATGTAAACATTAAATTACTTTACACTGTATTGTGTAAAGTATTAGTAGATTTAACAATTAGATTACTTTACACTGTATTATGTAAAGTATTAGTAGATTTAAACATCAGATTACTTTACACTGTACTGTGTAAAGTATTAGTAGATTTAAACATTAGATTACTTTACACTGTATTGTGTAAAGTATTAGTGGATTTAGAAATTAGATTACTTTACACTGTATTGTGTAAAGTATTAGTGGATTTAAACATTAGATTACTTTACACTGTATTGTGTAAAGTATTAGTGGATTTAAACATCAGATTACTTTACACTGTATTGTGTAAAGTATTAGTGGATTTAAACTTTAGATTACTTTACACTGTATTGTGTAAAGTATTAGTGGATTTAAACATCAGCTTACTTTACACTGTATTATGTAAAGTATTAGTAGATTTAAACATTAGATTACTTTACACTGTATTGTGTAAAGTATTAGTGGATTTAAACATTAGATTACTTTACACTGTATTATGTAAAGTATTAGTAGATTTAAACATTAGATTACTTTACACTGTATTGTGTAAAGTATCAGTGGATTTAAACATTAGATTACTTTACACTGTATTATGTAAAGTATTAGTGGATTTAAACATTAGATTACTTTACACTGTATTGTGTAAAGTATTAGTGGATTTAAACATCAGATTGCTTTACACTGTATTGTGTAAAGTATTAGTGGATTTAAACATTAGATTACTTTACACTGTATTGTGTAAAGTATTATTGGATTTAAACATTAGATTACTTTACACTGTATTATGTAGAGTATTAGTAGATTTAAAAATCAGATTACTTTACACTGTATTGTGTAAAGTATTAGTGGATTTAGCTTTAGATTACTTTACACTGTATTGAGTAAAGTATTTGAAGATTTAAACATCAGATTACTTTACACTGTATTGTGTAGAGTATTAGTAGATTTAAACATTAGATTACTTTACACTGTATTGTGTAAAGTATTAGTGTGGATTAAACATCAGCTTACTTTACACTGTATTATGTAAAGTATTAGTAGATTTAAACATTAGATTACTTTACACTGTATTGTGTAAAGTATTAGTGGATTTAAACATTAGATTACTTTACACTGTATTATGTAAAGTATTAGTAGATTTAAACATTAGATTACTTTACACTGTATTGTGTAAAGTATCAGTGGATTTAAACATTAGATTACTTTACACTGTATTATGTAAAGTATTAGTGGATTTAAACATTAGATTACTTTACACTGTATTGTGTAAAGTATTAGTGGATTTAAACATCAGATTACTTTACACTGTATTGTGTAAAGTATTAGTGGATTTAAACATTAGATTACTTTACACTGTATTGTGTAAAGTATTATTGGATTTAAACATTAGATTACTTTACACTGTATTGTGTAGAGTATTAGTAGATTTAAAAATCAGATTACTTTACACTGTATTGTGTAAAGTATTAGTGGATTTAGCTTTAGATTACTTTACACTGTATTGAGTAAAGTATTTGAAGATTTAAACATCAGATTACTTTACACTGTATTGTGTAGAGTATTAGTAGATTTAAACATTAGATTACTTTACACTGTATTGTGTAAAGTATTAGTGGATTTAAACTTTAGATTACTTTACACTGTATTGTGTAAGTATTAGTAGATTTAAACTTTAGATTACTTTACACTGTATTGTGTAAAGTATTAGTGGATTTAAACTTTAGATTACTTTACACTGTATTGTGTAAGTATTAGTAGATTTAAACATTAGATTACTTTACACTGTATTATGTAAGATATTAGTCGATTTAAACATCAGATTACTTTACACAGTATTGTGTAAAGTATTAGTAGATTTAAACATCAGATTACTTTACACTGTATTGTGTAAAGTATTAGTGGATTTAAACATTAGATTACTTTACACTGTATTGTGTAAAGTACTAGTATATTTAAACATCAGATTACTTTACACTGTATTGTGTAAAGTATTAGTGAATTTAAACATTAGATTACTTTACACTGTATTGTGTAAAGTATTAGTGGATTTAAACTTTAGATTACTTTACACTGTATTGTGTAAAGTATTAGTGGATTTAAACATCAGATTACTTTACACTGTATTGTGTAAAGTATTAGTGGATTTAAACATCAGATTACTTTACACTGTATTGTGTAAAGTATTAGTGGATTTAAACTTTAGATTATTTCACACTGTATTGTGTAAAGTATTAGTGGATTTAAACATTAGATTACTTTACACTGTATTTTGTAAAGTATTAGAGGATTTAAACTTTAGATTACTTTACACTGTATTGTGTAAAGTATGAGTGGATTTAAACATCAGATTACATTACACTGTATTGTGTAAAGTATTAGTGGATTTAAACATTAGATTACTTTACACTGTATTGTGTAAAGTATTAGTAGATTTAAACATCAGATTACTTTCCACTGTATTGTGTAAAGTATTAGTAGATTTAAACATCAGATTACTTTACACTGTATTGTGTAAAGTATTAGTGGATTTAAACATTAGATAACTTTACACTGTATTGTGTAAAGTATTAGTTAATGTAAAATTAGATTACTTTACACTGTATTGTGTAAAGTATTAGTAGATTTAAACATTAGATTACTTTACACTGTATTGTGTAAAGTATTAGTGGATTTAAACATCAGATTACTTTACACTGTATTGTGTAAAGTATTAGTGGATTTAAACATCAGATTACTTTACACTGTATTGTGTAAAGTATTAGTGGATTTAAACTTTAGATTATTTTACACTGTATTGTGTAAAGTATTAGTGGATTTAAACATTAGATTACTTTACACTGTATTTTGTAAAGTATTAGAGGATTTAAACTTTAGATTACCTTACACTGTATTGTGTAAAGTATTAGTGGATTTAAACATTAGATAACTTTACACTGTATTGTGTAAAGTATTAGTTAATGTAAACATTAGATTACTTTACACTGTATTGTGTAAAGTATTAGTAGATTTAAACATTAGATTACTTTACACTGTATTATGTAAAGTATTAGTAGATTTAAACATCAGATTACTTTACACTGTATTGTGTAAAGTATTAGTAGATTTAAACATTAGATTACTTTACACTGTATTGTGTAAAGTATTAGTGGATTTAGAAATTAGATTACTTTACACTGTATTGTGTAAAGTATTAGTGGATTTAAACATTAGATTACTTTACACAGTATTGTGTAAAGTATTAGTGGATTTAAACATCAGATTACTTTACACTGTATTGTGTAAAGTATTAGTGGATTTAAACTTTAGATTACTTTACACTGTATTGTGTAAAGTATTAGTGGATTTAAACATTAGATTACTTTACACTGTATTTTGTAGAGTATTAGAGGATTTAAACTTTAGATTACTTTACACTGTATTGTGTAAAGTATGAGTGGATTTAAACATCAGATTACATTACACTGTATTGTGTAAAGTATTAGTGGATTTAAACATTAGATTACTTTACACTGTATTGTGTAAAGTATTAGTAGATTTAAACATCAGATTACTTTCCACTGTATTGTGTAAAGTATTAGTAGATTTAAACATCAGATTACTTTACACTGTATTGTGTAAAGTATTAGTGGATTTAAACATTAGATAACTTTACACTGTATTGTGTAAAGTATTAGTTAATGTAAACATTAGATTACTTTACACTGTATTGTGTAAAGTATTAGTAGATTTAACAATTAGATTACTTTACACTGTATTATGTAAAGTATTAGTAGATTTAAACATCAGATTACTTTACACTGTATTGTGTAAAGTATTAGTAGATTTAAACATTAGATTACTTTACACTGTATTGTGTAAAGTATTAGTGGATTTAGAAATTAGATTACTTTACACTGTATTGTGTAAAGTATTAGTGGATTTAAACATTAGATTACTTTACACTGTATTGTGTAAAGTATTAGTGGATTTAAACATCAGATTACTTTACACTGTATTGTGTAAAGTATTAGTGGATTTAAACTTTAGATTACTTTACACTGTATTGTGTAAAGTATTAGTGGATTTAAACTTTAGATTATTTTACACTGTATTGTGTAAAGTATTAGTGGATTTAAACATTAGATTACTTTACACTGTATTTTGTAAAGTATTAGAGGATTTAAACTTTAGATTACCTTACACTGTATTGTGTAAAGTATTAGTGGATTTAAACATTAGATAACTTTACACTGTATTGTGTAAAGTATTAGTTAATGTAAACATTAGATTACTTTACACTGTATTGTGTAAAGTATTAGTAGATTTAAACATTAGATTACTTTACACTGTATTATGTAAAGTATTAGTAGATTTAAACATCAGATTACTTTACACTGTATTGTGTAAAGTATTAGTGGATTTAGAAATTAGATTACTTTACACTGTATTGTGTAAAGTATTAGTGGATTTAAACATTAGATTACTTTACACAGTATTGTGTAAAGTATTAGTGGATTTAAACATCAGATTACTTTACACTGTATTGTGTAAAGTATTAGTGGATTTAAACTTTAGATTACTTTACACTGTATTGTGTAAAGTATTAGTGGATTTAAACATTAGATTACTTTACACTGTATTTTGTAGAGTATTAGAGGATTTGAACTTTAGATTACTTTACACTGTATTGTGTAAAGTATGAGTGGATTTAAACATCAGATTACATTACACTGTATTGTGTAAAGTATTAGTGGATTTAAACATTAGATTACTTTACACTGTATTGTGTAAAGTATTAGTAGATTTAAACATCAGATTACTTTCCACTGTATTGTGTAAAGTATTAGTAGATTTAAACATCAGATTACTTTACACTGTATTGTGTAAAGTATTAGTGGATTTAAACATTAGATAACTTTACACTGTATTGTGTAAAGTATTAGTTAATGTAAACATTAGATTACTTTACACTGTATTGTGTAAAGTATTAGTAGATTTAACAATTAGATTACTTTACACTGTATTATGTAAAGTATTAGTAGATTTAAACATCAGATTACTTTACACTGTATTGTGTAAAGTATTAGTAGATTTAAACATTAGATTACTTTACACTGTATTGTGTAAAGTATTAGTGGATTTAGAAATTAGATTACTTTACACTGTATTGTGTAAAGTATTAGTGGATTTAAACATTAGATTACTTTACACTGTATTGTGTAAAGTATTAGTGGATTTAAACATCAGATTACTTTACACTGTATTGTGTAAAGTATTAGTGGATTTAAACTTTAGATTACTTTACACTGTATTGTGTAAAGTATTAGTGGATTTAAACATCAGCTTACTTTACACTGTATTATGTAAAGTATTAGTAGATTTAAACATTAGATTACTTTACACTGTATTGTGTAAAGTATTAGTGGATTTAAACATTAGATTACTTTACACTGTATTATGTAAAGTATTAGTAGATTTAAACATTAGATTACTTTACACTGTATTGTGTAAAGTATTAGTGGATTTAAACATTAGATTACTTTACACTGTATTATGTAAAGTATTAGTGGATTTAAACTTTAGATTACTTTACACTGTATTGTGTAAAGTATTAGTGGATTTAAACATCAGCTTACTTTACACTGTATTATGTAAAGTATTAGTGGATTTAAACATCAGATTACTTTACACTGTATTGTGTAAAGTATTAGTGGATTTAAACATTAGATTACTTTACACTGTATTGTGTAAAGTATTATTGGATTTAAACATTAGATTACTTTACACTGTATTGTGTAGAGTATTAGTAGATTTAAAAATCAGATTACTTTACACTGTATTCTGTAAAGTATTAGTGGATTTAGCTTTAGATTACTTTACACTGTATTGAGTAAAGTATTTGTAGATTTAAACATCAGATTACTTTACACTGTATTGTGTAGAGTATTAGTAGATTTAAACATCAGATTACTTTACACTGTATTGTGTAAAGTATTAGTGGATTTAAACATTAGATTACTTTACACTGTATTGTGTAAAGTATTAGTGGATTTAAACTTTAGATTACTTTACACTGTATTGTGTAAGTATTAGTAGATTTAAACTTTAGATTACTTTACACTGTATTGTGTAAAGTATTAGTGGATTTAAACTTTAGATTACTTTACACTGTATTGTGTAAGTATTAGTAGATTTAAACATTAGATTACTTTACACTGTATTATGTAAGATATTAGTGGATTTAAACATCAGATTACTTTACACAGTATTGTGTAAAGTATGAGTAGATTTAAACATCAGATTACTTTACACTGTATTGTGTAAAGTATTAGTGGATTTAAACATTAGATTACTTTACACTGTATTGTGTAAAGTACTAGTATATTTAAACATCAGATTACTTTACACTGTATTGTGTAAAGTATTAGTGGATTTAAACATCAGATTACTTTACACTGTATTGTGTAAAGTATTAGTGAATTTAAACATTAGATTACTTTACACTGTATTGTGTAAAGTATTAGTGGATTTAAACATCAGATTACTTTACACTGTATTGTGTAAAGTATTAGTGGATTTAAATATCAGATTACTTTACACTGTATTGTGTAAAGTATTAGTGGATTTAAACTTTAGATTACTTTACACTGTATTGTGTAAAGTATTAGTGGATTTAAACATCAGCTTACTTTACACTGTATTATGTAAAGTATTAGTGGATTTAAACATCAGATTACTTTACACTGTATTGTGTAAAGTATTAGTGGATTTAAACATTAGATTACTTTACACTGTATTGTGTAAAGTATTATTGGATTTAAACATTAGATTACTTTACACTGTATTGTGTAGAGTATTAGTAGATTTAAAAATCAGATTACTTTACACTGTATTCTGTAAAGTATTAGTGGATTTAGCTTTAGATTACTTTACACTGTATTGAGTAAAGTATTTGTAGATTTAAACATCAGATTACTTTACACTGTATTGTGTAGAGTATTAGTAGATTTAAACATCAGATTACTTTACACTGTATTGTGTAAAGTATTAGTGGATTTAAACATTAGATTACTTTACACTGTATTGTGTAAAGTATTAGTGGATTTAAACTTTAGATTACTTTACACTGTATTGTGTAAGTATTAGTAGATTTAAACTTTAGATTACTTTACACTGTATTGTGTAAAGTATTAGTGGATTTAAACTTTAGATTACTTTACACTGTATTGTGTAAGTATTAGTAGATTTAAACATTAGATTACTTTACACTGTATTATGTAAGATATTAGTGGATTTAAACATCAGATTACTTTACACAGTATTGTGTAAAGTATGAGTAGATTTAAACATCAGATTACTTTACACTGTATTGTGTAAAGTATTAGTGGATTTAAACATTAGATTACTTTACACTGTATTGTGTAAAGTACTAGTATATTTAAACATCAGATTACTTTACACTGTATTGTGTAAAGTATTAGTGGATTTAAACATCAGATTACTTTACACTGTATTGTGTAAAGTATTAGTGAATTTAAACATTAGATTACTTTACACTGTATTGTGTAAAGTATTAGTGGATTTAAACATCAGATTACTTTACACTGTATTGTGTAAAGTATTAGTGGATTTAAATATCAGATTACTTTACACTGTATTGTGTAAAGTATTAGTGGATTTAAACTTTAGATTATTTTACACTGTATTGTGTAAAGTATTAGTGGATTTAAACATTAGATTACTTTACACTGTATTTTGTAAAGTATTAGAGGATTTAAACTTTAGATTACTTTACACTGTATTGTGTAAAGTATGAGTGGATTTAAACATCAGATTACATTACACTGTATTGTGTAAAGTATTAGTGGATTTAAACATTAGATTACTTTACACTGTATTGTGTAAAGTATTAGTAGATTTAAACATCAGATTACTTTCCACTGTATTGTGTAAAGTATTAGTAGATTTAAACATCAGATTACTTTACACTGTATTGTGTAAAGTATTAGTGGATTTAAACATTAGATAACTTTACACTGTATTGTGTAAAGTATTAGTTAATGTAAACATTAGATTACTTTACACTGTATTGTGTAAAGTATTAGTAGATTTAAACATTAGATTACTTTACACTGTATTGTGTAAAGTATTAATGGATTTAAACATCAGATTACTTTACACTGTATTGTGTAAAGTATTAGTGGATTTAAACTTTAGATTACTTTACACTGTATTGTGTAAAGTATTAGTGGATTTAAACATTAGATTACTTTACACTGTATTTTGTAAAGTATTAGAGGATTTAAACTTTAGATTACATTACACTGTATTGTGTAAAGTATTAGTGGATTTAAACATTAGATTACTTTCCACTGTATTGTGTAAAGTATTAGTAGATTTAAACATCAGATTACTTTCCACTGTATTGTGTAAAGTATTAGTAGATTTAAACATCAGATTACTTTACACTGTATTGTGTAAAGTAATAGTGGATTTAAACATTAGATAACTTTACACTGTATTGTGTAAAGTATTAGTTAATGTAAACATTAGATTACTTTACACTGTATTGTGTAAAGTATTAGTAGATTTAAACATTAGATTACTTTACACTGTATTATGTAAAGTATTAGTAGATTTAAACATCAGATTACTTTACACTGTATTGTGTAAAGTATTAGTAGATTTAAACATTAGATTACTTTACACTGTATTGTGTAAAGTATTAGTGGATTTAGAAATTAGATTACTTTACACTGTATTGTGTAAAGTATTAGTGGATTTAAACATTAGATTACTTTACACTGTATTGTGTAAAGTATTAGTGGATTTAAACATCAGATTACTTTACACTGTATTGTGTAAAGTATTAGTGGATTTAAACTTTAGATTACTTTACACTGTATTGTGTAAAGTATTAGTGGATTTAAACATCAGCTTACTTTACACTGTATTATGTAAAGTATTAGTAGATTTAAACATTAGATTACTTTACACTGTATTGTGTAAAGTATTAGTGAATTTAAACATTAGATTACTTTACACTGTATTGTGTCAAGTATTAGTAGATTTAAACATCAGATTACTTTACACAGTATTGTGTAAAGTATTAGTGGATTTAAATATCAGAGTACTTTACACTGTATTGTGTAAGATATTAGTGGATTTAAACATCAGATTACTTTACACTGTATTGTGTAAAGTATTAGTGGATTTAAACTTTAGATTATTTTACACTGTATTGTGTAAAGTATTAGTGGATTTAAACATTAGATTACTTTACACTGTATTGTGTAAAGTATTAGTGGATTTAAAAATTAGATTACTTTACACTGTATTGTGTAAAGTATTAGTGGATTTAAACATTAGATTACTTTACACTGTATTGTGTAAAGTATTAGTGGATTTAAACATCAGATTACTTTACACTGTATTGTGTAAAGTATTAGTGGATTTAAACTTTAGATTACTTTACACTGTATTGTGTAAGTATTAGTAGATTTAAACTTTAGATTACTTTACACTGTATTGTGTAAGTATTAGTTAATGTAAACATTAGATTACTTTACACAGTATTGTGTAAAGTATTAGTGGATTTAAACATCAGATTACTTTACACAGTATTGTGTAAAGTATGAGTAGATTTAAACATCAGATTACTTTACACTGTATTGTGTAAAGTATTAGTGGATTTAAACATTAGATTACTTTACACTGTATTGTGTAAAGTACTAGTATATTTAAACATCAGATTACTTTACACTGTCTTGTGTAAAGTATTAGTGGATTTAAACATCAGATTACTTTACACTGTATTGTGTAAAGTATTAGTGAATTTAAACATTAGATTACTTTACACTGTATTGTGTAAAGTATTAGTGGATTTAAACATCAGATTACTTTACACTGTATTGTGTAAAGTATTAGTGGATTTAAACATCAGATTACTTTACACTGTATTGTGTAAAGTATTAGTGGATTTAAACTTTAGATTATTTTACACTGTATTGTGTAAAGTATTAGTGGATTTAAACATTAGATTACTTTACACTGTATTTTGTAAAGTATTAGAGGATTTAAACTTTAGATTACTTTACACTGTATTGTGTAAAGTATGAGTGGATTTAAACATCAGATTACATTACACTGTATTGTGTAAAGTATTAGTGGATTTAAACATTAGATTACTTTACACTGTATTGTGTAAAGTATTAGTAGATTTAAACATCAGATTACTTTACACTGTATTGTGTAAAGTATTAGTAGATTTAAACATCAGATTACTTTACACTGTATTGTGTAAAGTATTAGTGGATTTAAACATTAGATTACTTTACACTGTATTGTGTAAAGTATTAGTTAATTTAAACATTAGATTACTTTACACTGTATTGTGTAAAGTATTAGTAGATTTAAACATTAGATTACTTTACACTGTATTATGTAAAGTATTAGTAGATTTAAACATCAGATTACTTTACACTGTATTGTGTAAAGTATTAGTAGATTTAAACATTAGATTACTTTACACTGTATTGTGTAAAGTATTAGTGGATTTAGAAATTAGATTACTTTACACTGTATTGTGTAAAGTATTAGTGGATTTAAACATTAGATTACTTTACACTGTATTGTGTAAAGTATTAGTGGATTTAAACATCAGATTACTTTACACTGTATTGTGTAAAGTATTAGTGGATTTAAACTTTAGATTACTTTACACTGTATTGTGTAAAGTATTAGTGGATTTAAACATTAGATTACTTTACACTGTATTTTGTAAAGTATTAGAGGATTTAAACTTTAGATTACTTTACACTGTATTGTGTAAAGTATGAGTGGATTTAAACATCAGATTACATTACACTGTATTGTGTAAAGTATTAGTGGATTTAAACATTAGATTACTTTACACTGTATTGTGTAAAGTATTAGTAGATTTAAACATCAGATTACTTTCCACTGTATTGTGTAAAGTATTAGTAGATTTAAACATCAGATTACTTTACACTGTATTGTGTAAAGTATTAGTGGATTTAAACATTAGATAACTTTACACTGTATTGTGTAAAGTATTAGTTAATGTAAACATTAGATTACTTTACACTGTATTGTGTAAAGTATTAGTAGATTTAAACATTAGATTACTTTACACTGTATTATGTAAAGTATTAGTAGATTTAAACATCAGATTACTTTACACTGTATTGTGTAAAGTATTAGTAGATTTAAACATTAGATTACTTTACACTGTATTGTGTAAAGTATTAGTGGATTTAGAAATTAGATTACTTTACACTGTATTGTGTAAAGTATTAGTGGATTTAAACATTAGATTACTTTACACTGTATTGTGTAAAGTATTAGTGGATTTAAACATCAGATTACTTTACACTGTATTGTGTAAAGTATTAGTGGATTTAAACTTTAGATTACTTTACACTGTATTATGTAAAGTATTAGTGGATTTAAACATCAGCTTACTTTACACTGTATTATGTAAAGTATTAGTAGATTTAAACATTAGATTACTTTACACTCTATTATGTAAGATATTAGTGGATTTAAACATCAGATTACTTTACACAGTATTGTGTAAAGTATTAGTAGATTTAAACATCAGATTACTTTACACTGTATTGTGTAAAGTACTAGTATATTTAAACATCAGATTACTTTACACTGTATTGTGTAAAGTATTAGTGGATTTAAACATCAGATTACTTTACACTGTATTGTGTAAAGTATTAGTGAATTTAAACATTAGATTACTTTACACTGTATTGTGTCAAGTATTAGTAGATTTAAACATCAGATTACTTTACACAGTATTGTGTAAAGTATTAGTGGATTTAAATATCAGAGTACTTTACACTGTATTGTGTAATATATTAGTGGATTTAAACATCAGATTACTTTACACTGTATTGTGTAAAGTATTAGTGGATTTAAACTTTAGATTATTTTACACTGTATTGTGTAAAGTATTAGTGGATTTAAACATTAGATTACTTTACACTGTATTGTGTAAAGTATTAGTGGATTTAAAAATTAGATTACTTTACACTGTATTGTGTAAAGTATTAGTGGATTTAAACATTAGATTACTTTACACTGTATTGTGTAAAGTATTAGTGGATTTAAACATCAGATTACTTTACACTGTATTGTGTAAAGTATTAGTGGATTTAAACTTTAGATTACTTTACACTGTATTGTGTAAGTATTAGTAGATTTAAACTTTAGATTACTTTACACTGTATTGTGTAAGTATTAGTTAATGTAAACATTAGATTACTTTACACTGTATTGTGTAAACTATTAGTAGATTTAAACATTAGATTACTTTACACTGTATTGTGTAAGATATTAGTGGATTTAAACATCAGATTACTTTACACAGTATTGTGTAAAGTATTAGTGGATTTAAACATTAGATTACTTTACACTGTATTGTGTAAAGTATTAGTGGATTTAAACATCAGATTACTTTACACTGTATTGTGTAAAGTATTAGTGGATTTAAACTTTAGATTACTTTACACTGTATTGTGTAAAGTATTAGTGGATTTAAACATCAGATTACTTTACACTGTATTGTGTAAAGTATTAGTGGATTTAAACTTTAGATTACTTTACACTGTATTGTGTAATGTATTAGTGGATTTAAACATTAGATTACTTTACACTGTATTTTGTAAAGTATTAGAGGATTTAAACTTTAGATTACTTTACACTGTATTGTGTAAAGTATTAGTGGATTTAAACTTTAGATTACTTTACACTGTATTGTGTAAAGTATTAGTGGATTTAAACATCAGCTTACTTTACACTGTATTATGTAAAGTATTAGTAGATTTAAACATTAGATTACTTTACACTGTATTATGTAAGATATTAGTGGATTTAAACATCAGATTACTTTACACAGTATTGTGTAAAGTATTAGTAGATTTAAACATCAGATTACTTTACACTGTATTGTGTAAAGTACTAGTATATTTAAACATCAGATTACTTTACACTGTATTGTGTAAAGTATTAGTGGATTTAAACATCAGATTACTTTACACTGTATTGTGTAAAGTATTAGTGAATTTAAACATCAGATTACTTTACACAGTATTGTGTAAAGTATTAGTGGATTTAAATATCAGAGTACTTTACACTGTATTGTGTAAGATATTAGTGGATTTAAACATCAGATTACTTTACACTGTATTGTGTAAAGTATTAGTGGATTTAAACATCAGATTACTTTACACTGTATTGTGTAAAGTATTAGTGGATTTAAACTTTAGATAACTTTACACTGTATTGTGTAAAGTATTAGTGGATTTAAACATCAGCTTACTTTACACTGTATTATGTAAAGTATTAGTAGATTTAAACATTAGATTACTTTACACTGTATTGTGTAAAGTATTAGTGGATTTAAACATAAGATTACTTTACACTGTATTATGTAAAGTATTACTAGATTTAAACATTAGATTACTTTACACTGTATTGTGTAAAGTATTAGTGGATTTAAACATTAGATTACTTTACACTGTATTATGTAAAGTATTAGTGGATTTAAACATTAGATTACTTTAAACTGTATTGTGTAAAGTATTAGTGGATTTAAATATCAGATTACTTTACACTGTATTGTGTAAAGTATTAGTGGATTTAAACATCAGATTACTTTACACTGTATTGTGTAAAGTATTAGTGGATTTAAACATTAGATTACTTTACACTGTATTGTGTAAAGTATTATTGGATTTAAACATTAGATTACTTTACACTGTATTGTGTAGAGTATTAGTAGATTTAAAAATCAGATTACTTTACACTGTATTGTGTAAAGTATTAGTGGATTTAGCTTTAGATTACTTTACACTGTATTGAGTAAAGTATTTATAGATTTAAACATCAGATTACTTTACACTTTATTGTGTAGAGTATTAGTAGATTTAAACATCAGATTACTTTACACTGTATTGTGTAAAGTATTAGTGGATTTAAACATTAGATTACTTTACACTGTATTGTGTAAAGTATTAGTGGATTTAAACTTTAGATTACTTTACACTGTATTGTGTAAGTATTAGTAGATTTAAACTTTAGATTACTTTACACTGTATTGTGTAAAGTATTAGTGGATTTAAACTTTAGATTACTTTACACTGTATTGTGTAAGTATTAGTAGATTTAAACATTAGATTACTTTACACTGTATTATGTAAGATATTAGTGGATTTAAACATCAGATTACTTTACACAGTATTGTGTAAAGTATTAGTAGATTTTAACATCAGATTACTTTACACTGTATTGTGTAAAGTACTAGTATATTTAAACATCAGTTTACTTTACACTGTATTGTGTAAAGTATTAGTAGATTTAAACATCAGATTACTTTACACAGTATTGTGTAAAGTATTAGTGGATTTAAATATCAGAGTACTTTAGACTGTATTGTGTAAAGTATTAGTGGATTTAAACTTTAGATTATTTTACACTGTATTGTGTAAAGTATTAGTGGATTTAAACATTAGATTACTTTACATTGTATTGTGTAAAGTATTAGTGGATTTAAAAATTAGATTACTTTACACTGTATTGTGTAAAGTATTAGTGGAATTGAACATTAGATTACTTTACAATGTATTGTGTAAAGTATTAGTGGATTTAAACATCAGATTACTTTACACTGTATTGTGTAAAGTATTAGTGGATTTAAACTTTAGATTACTTTACACTGTATTGTGTAAGTATTAGTAGATTTAAACTTTATATTACTTTACACTGTATTGTGTAAGTATTAGTTAATGTAAACATTAGATTACTTTACACTGTATTGTGTAAACTATTAGTAGATTTAAACATTAGATTACTTTACACTGTATTATGTAAGATATTAGTGGATTTAAACATCAGATTACTTTACACAGTATTGTGTAATGTATTAGTAGATTTAAACATCAGATTACTTTACACTGTATTGTGTAAAGTACTAGTAGATTTAAACATCAGATTACTTTACACTGTATTGTGTAAAGTATTAGTGGATTTAAACATTAGATTACTTTACACTGTATTGTGTAAAGTATTAGTGAATTTAAACATTAGATTACTTTACACTGTATTGTGTAAAGTATTAGTAGATTTAAACATCAGATTACTTTACACAGTATTGTGAAAAGTATTAGTGGATATAAATATCAGAGTACTTTACACTGTATTGTGTAAGATATTAGTGGATTTAAACATCATATTACTTTACACAGTATTGTGTAAAGTATTAATGGATTTAAACATCAGATTACTTTACACAGTATTGTGTAAAGTATTAGTGGATTTAAACATCACATTACTTTACACTGTATTGGGTAAAGTATTAGTAGATTTAAACATCAGATTACTTTACACTGTATTGTGTAAAGTACTAGTAGATTTACACATCAGATTACTTTACACTGTATTGTGTAAGATATTAATGGATTCAGCTTTAGATTACTTTACACTGTATTGTGTAAAGTATTAGTAGATTTAAACATCAGATTACCTTACACTGTATTGTGTAAAGTATTAGTGGATTTAAACATCAGATTACTTTACACTGTATTGTGTAAAGTACTAGTAGATTTAAACATCAGATTACTTTACACAGTATTGTGTAAAGTATTAGTGGATTTAAATATCAGATTACTTTACACTGTATTGTGTAAAGTACTAGTAGATTTAAACATCAGATTACTTTACACTGTATTGTGTAAGATATTAGTGGATTTAGCTTTAGATTACTTTACACTGTATTGTGTAAGATATTAGTGGATTTAGCTTTAGATTACTTTACACTGTATTGTGTAAAGTATTAGTGGATTTAACATTAGATTACTTTACACTGTATTGTATAAAGTATTAGTGGATTTAAATATCAGATTACTTTACACTGTATTGTGTAAGATATTAGTGGATTTAGCTTTAGATTACTTTACACTGTATTGTGTAAAGTATTAGTGGGTTTAAACATTAGATTACTTTACACTGTATTGTAGAAAGTATTAGTGGATTTAAACATTAGATTACTTTACACTGTATTGTGTAAAGTATTAGTGGATTTAAACATTAAATTACTTTACACTGTATTGTGTAAAGTATTAGTGAATTTAAACATTAGATTACTTTACACTGTATTGTGTAAAGTATTAGTGGATTTAAATATCAGATTACTTTACACTGTATTGTGTGAAGTATTAGTGGATTTAGCTTTAGATTACTTTACACTGTATTGTGTAAGATATTAGTTGATTTAACATTAGATTACTTTACACTGTATTGTGTAAAGTATTAGTGGATTTAAACATCAGATTACTTTACACTATATTGTGTAAAGTATTAGTGGATTTAAACATCAGATTACTTTACACTGTATTGTGTAAAGTATTAGTGGATTTAAACTTTAGATTATTTTACACTGTATTGTGTAAAGTATTAGTGGATTTAAACATTAGATTACTTTACACTGTATTTTGTAAAGAATTAGAGGATTTAAACTTTAGATTACTTTACACTGTATTGTGTAAAGTATGAGTGGATTTAAACATCAGATTACATTACACTGTATTGTGTAAAGTATTAGTGGATTTAAACATTAGATTACTTTACACTGTATTGTGTAAAGTATTAGTAGATTTAAACATCAGATTACTTTCCACTGTATTGTGTAAAGTATTAGTAGATTTAAACATCAGATTACTTTACACTGTATTGTGTAAAGTATTAGTGGATTTAAACATTAGATAACTTTACACTGTATTGTGTAAAGTATTAGTTAATGTAAACATTAGATTACTTTACACTGTATTGTGTAAAGTATTAGTAAATTTAAACATTAGATTACTTTACACTGTATTATGTAAAGTATTAGTAGATTTAAACATCAGATTACTTTACACTGTATTGTGTAAAGTATTAGTAGATTTAAACATTAGATTACTTTACACTGTATTGTGTAAAGTATTAGTGGATTTAGAAATTAGATTACTTTACACTGTATTGTGTAAAGTATTAGTGGATTTAAACATTAGATTACTTTACACTGTATTGTGTAAAGTATTAGTGGATTTAAACATCAGATTACTTTACACTGTATTGTGTAAAGTATTAGTGGATTTAAACTTTAGATTACTTTACACTGTATTGTGTAAAGTATTAGTGGATTTAAACATCAGCTTACTTTACACTGTATTATGTAAGGTATTAGTAGATTTAAACATTAGATTACTTTACACTGTATTGTGTAAAGTATTAGTGGATTTAAACATTAGATTACTTTACACTGTATTATGTAAAGTATTAGTAGATTTAAACATTAGATTACTTTACACTGTATTGTGTAAAGTATTAGTGGATTTAAACATTAGATTACTTTACACTGTATTATGTAAAGTATTAGTGGATTTAAACATTAGATTACTTTACACTGTATTGTGTAAAGTATTTGTGGATTTAAACATTAGATTACTTTACACTGTATTGTGTAAAGTATTAGTGGATTTAAACATCAGATTACTTTACACTGTATTGTGTAAAGTATTAGTGGATTTAAACATTAGATTACTTTACAATGTATTGTGTAAAGTATTATTGGATTTAAACATTAGATTACTTTACACTGTATTGTGTAGAGTATTAGTAGATTTAAAAATCAGATTACTTTACACTGTATTGTGTAAAGTATTAGTGGATTTACCTTTAGATTACTTTACACTGTATTGAGTAAAGTATTTGTAGATTTAAACATCAGATTACTTTACACTGTATTGTGTAGAGTATTAGTAGATTTAAACATCAGATTACCTTACACTGTATTGTGTAAAGTATTAGTGGATTTAAACATTAGATTACTTTACACTGTATTGTGTAAAGTATTAGTGGATTTAAACTTTAGATTACTTTACACTGTATTGTGTAAGTATTAGTAGATTTAAACTTTAGATTACTTTACACTGTATTGTGTAAAGTATTAGTGGATTTAAACTTTAGATTACTTTACACTGTATTGTGTAAGTATTAGTAGATTTAAACATTAGATTACTTTACACTGTATTGTGTAAAGTATTAGTTTATTTAAACATCAGATTACTTTACACTGTATTGTGTAAAGTATTAGTGAATTTAAACATTAGATTACTTTACACTGTATTGTGTAAAGTATTAGTAGATTTAAACATCAGATTACTTTACACAGTATTGTGTAAAGTATTAGTGGATTTAAATATCAGAGTACTTTACACTGTATTGTGTAAGATATTAGTGGATTTAAACATCAGATTACTTTACACTGTATTGTGTAAAGTATTAGTGGATTTAAACTTTAGATTATTTTACACTGTATTGTGTAAAGTATTAGTGGATTTAAACATTAGATTACTTTACACTGTATTGTGTAAAGTATTAGTGGATTTAAAAATTAGATTACTTTACACTGTATTGTGTAAAGTATTAGTGGATTTAAACATTAGATTACTTTACACTGTATTGTGTAAAGTATTAGTGGATTTAAACATCAGATTACTTTACACTGTATTGTGTAAAGTATTAGTGGATTTAAACTTTAGATTACTTTACACTGTATTGTGTAAGTATTAGTAGATTTAAACTTTAGATTACTTTACACTGTATTGTGTAAAGTATTAGTGGATTTAAGCATTAGATTACTTTACACTGTATTGTGTAAAGTATTAGTGAATTTAAACATTAGATTACTTTACACTGTATTGTGTAAAGTATTAGTAGATTTAAACATCAGATTACTTTACACAGTATTGTGTAAAGTATTAGTGGATTTAAATATCAGAGTAATTTACACTGTATTGTGTAAGATATTAGTGGATTTAAACATCATATTACTTTACAGAGTATTGTGTAAAGTATTAGTGGATTTAAACATCAGATTACTTTACACAGTATTGTGTAAAGTATTAGTGGATTTAAACATCAGATTACTTTACACTGTATTGTGTAAAGTATTAGTAGATTTAAACATCAGATTACTTTACACTGTATTGTGTAAGATATTAATGGATTTAGCTTTAGATTACTTTACACTGTATTGTGTAAAGTATTAGTAGATTTAAACATCAGATTACCTTACACTGTATTGTGTAAAGTATTAGTGGATTTAAACATCAGATTACTTTACACTGTATTGTGTAAAGTACTAGTAGATTTAAACATCAGATTACTTTACACAGTATTGTGTAAAGTATTAGTGGATTTAAATATCAGATTACTTTACACTGTATTGTGTAAAGTACTAGTAGATTTAAACATCAGATTACTTTACACTGTATTGTGTAAGATATTAGTTGATTTAGCTTTAGATTACTTTACACTGTATTGTGTAAGATATTAGTTGATTTAGCTTTAGATTACTTTACACTGCATTGTGTAAAGTATTAGTGGATTTAACATTAGATTACTTTACACTGTATTGTATAAAGTATTAGTGGATTTAAATATCAGATTACTTTACACTGTATTGTGTAAGATATTAGTGGATTTAGCTTTAGATTACTTTACACTGTATTGTGTAAAGTATTAGTGGATTTAAACATTAGATTACTTTACACTGTATTATGTAAAGTATTAGTGGGTTTAAACATTAGATTACTTTACACTGTATTGTAGAAAGTATTAGTGGATTTAAAGATTAGATTACTTTACACTGTATTGTGTAAAGTATTAGTGGATTTAAACATTAGATTACTTTACACTGTATTGTGTAAAGTATTAGTGGATTTAACATTAGATTACTTTACACTGTATTGTGTAAAGTATTAGTGGATTTAACATTAGATTACTTTACACTGTATTGTGTAAGATATTAGTGGATTTAACATCAGATTAATTTACACTGTATTGTGTAAAGTATTAGTGGATTTAACATTAGATTACTTTACACTGTATTGTGTAAAGTATTAGTAGATTTAAACATCAGATTACTTTACACTGTATTGTGTAAGATATTAGTGGATTTAAACATTAGATTACTTTACACTGTATTATGTAAAGTATTAGTGGATTTAAACATTAGATTACTTTACACTGTATTGTGTAAAGTATTAGTGGATTTAAATATCAGATTACTTTACACTGTATTGTGTAAGATATTAGTGGATTTAGCTTTAGATTACCTTACACTGTATTGCGTAAAGTATTAGTGGATTTAACATTAGATTACTTTACACTGTAGTGTGTAAAGTATTAGCGGATTTAACATTAGATTACTTTACACTGTATTGTGTAAAGTATTAGTGGATTTAAACATTAGATTACTTTACACTGTATTGTGTAAAGTATTATTGGATTTAAACATTAGATTACTTTACATTCTATTGTGTAAAGTATTAGTGGATTTAAACATCAGATTACTTTACACTGTATTGTGTAAAGTATTAGTGGATTTAAACATTAGATTACTTTACACTGTATTATGTAAAGTATTAGTGGATTTAAACATTAGATTACTTTACACTGTATTGTGTAAAGTATTAGTGGATTTAAACATTAGATTACTTTACACTGTATTGTGTAAAGTATTATTGGATTTAAAGATTAGATTACTTTACACTGTATTGTGTAAAGTATTAGTGGATTTAGCTTTAGATTACTTTACACTGTATTGAGTAAAGTATTTGTAGATTTAAACATCAGATTACTTTACACTGTATTGTGTAGAGTATTAGTAGATTTAAACATCAGATTACTTTACACTGTATTGTGTAGAGTATTAGTAGATTTAAACATCAGATTACTTTACACTGTATTGTGTAAGATATTAGTGGATTTAAACTTTAGATTATTTTACACTGTATTGTGTAAAGTATTAGTGGATTTAACATTAGATTACTTTTCACTGTACTGTGTAAAGTATTAGTGGATTTAAACATTAGATTACTTTACACTGTATTGTGTAAAGTATTAGTGAATTTAAACTTTAGATTACTTTACTCTGTATTGTGTAAGTATTAGTAGATTTAAACTTTAGATTACTTTACACTGTATTGTGTAAGTATTAGTTAATGTAAACATTAGATTACTTTACACTGTATTGTGTAAAGTATTAGTTGATTTAAACATTAGATTACTTTACACTGTATTATGTAAGATATTAGTGGATTTAAACATCAGATTACTTTACACAGTATTGTGTAAAGTATTAGTAGATTTAAACATCAGATTACTTTACACTGTATTGTGTAAGATATTAGTGGATTTAGCTTTAGATTACTTTACACTGTATTGTGTAAAGTATTAGTGGATTTAAACATTAGATTACTTTACACTGTATTGTGTAAGGTATTAGTGGATTTAAACATTAGATTACTTTACACTGTATTGTGTAAAGTATTAGTGGATTTAAACATTAGATTACTTTACACTGTATTGTGTAAAGAATTAGTGAATTTAAACATTAGATTACTTTACACTGTATTGTGTAAAGTATTAGTGGATTTAAATATCAGATTACTTTACACTGTATTGTGTAAGATATTAGTGGATTTAACTTTAGATTACTTTACACTGTATTGTGTAAAGTATTAGTGGATTTAACATTAGATTACTTTACACTGTATTGTGTAAAGTATTAGTGGATTTAAATATCAGATTACTTTACACTGTATTGTGTAAGATATTAGTGGATTTAGCTTTAGATTACCTTACACTGTATTGTGTAAGATATTAGTGGATTTAGCTTTAGATTACCTTACACTGTATTGTGTAAAGTATTAGTGGATTTAACATTAGATTACTTTACACTGTACTGTGTAAAGTATTAGTGGATTTAACATTAGATTACTTTACACTGTATTGTGTAAAGTATTAGTGGATTTAACATTAGATTACTTTACATTGTATTGTGTAAAGTATTAGTGGATTTAAACATCAGATTAATTTACACTGTATTGTGTAAAGTATTAGTGGATTTAACATTAGATTACTTTACACTGTATTGTGTAAGATATTAGTGGATTTAACATCAGATTAATTTACACTGTATTGTGTAAAGTATTAGTGGATTTAACATCAGATTACTTTACACTGTATTGTGTAACGTATTAGTGGATTTAACATTAGATTACTTTACACTGTATTGTGTAACGTATTAGTGGATTTAACATTAGATTACTTTACACTGTATTGTGTATTTTCAATTATTTTATTAGTATATGGAGGTAAAAAGTTAATAACTGCGGTCAAAGTTTTTACATATGACAAATACCAAAATGTTGTCAATATTGGTTGCTGTTCTTGATCTGTCCGCTTGACACCTGTGGGTAATTGAGTGTGTAGTACACAGCCGCTGATATACATTTGATATTATCTCATAGTTATTTGGTAACCATTTAGCATACAACGTAGTAGGAGCTAGGACTTGTTGGTGAGATTCTATATTACTGAAAATTTTTCTTTAAGTGAATACTTTGAGGTTATTTACGTAATTTTAGTTTAAAACATAACAATATAAAATGAATTCATTAAAAATTTAAAGAACATTATAGCTTGAAGTTTTCCAAGGTTGTTTATCATTGAATATGCTATTTAATTCAAACTAATATTTGGTACACACATATGAATTAGAACAGCATTCCATGATTTTGGTTTCATTGTTGTCATTTATATAATTAATTTCAGGCCATTTCCAGAATTAATAACCAAAACGAGAATCCATCATGACAAAACATAAATTAACTTCTAACAGCCACACAATCCAACGATCGTCACAACCTAAATAAACCTTCTTTAACAGCCACACAATCCTATGAGTTCCAGTTCAGCCCACAGGGTCACTGACTCTTCATTCATTACTTACTTTAATCAGACTTTGGACAAATGCCAGTATGTCACCACCCTCTCCTGACCATTTTGTTTCCCCAGTGTAATGAAAGTGCTGGAAATGTACTGGATATCTCTTAACTTCAAAAATTAGTAAGTTAAAACTACATAGAAATTATCTCTGTGTAGAATTATTTTTAATATTAGAAAAATATTCACACATCCATACAAAGTGACATTTACCATTTTAAACACACATCCATACAAAGTGACATTTACCATTTTAAACACACATCCATACAAAGCGACATTTACCATTTTAAACACACATCCATACAAAGTGACATTTACCATTTTAAACACACATCCATACAAAGCGACATTTACTATTTTAAACACACATCCATACAAAGTGACATTTACCATTTTAAACACACATCCATACAAAGCGACATTTACCATTTTAAACACACATCCATACAAAGTGACATTTACCATTTTAAACACACATCCATACAAAGTTAAATTTACCATTTTAAACACACATCCATACAAAGTGACATTTACCATTTTAAACAGACATCGATACTAAGCGACATTTACCATTTTAAACACATATCCATATAAAGCGACATTTACCATTTTAAACACATATCCATACAAAGCGACATTTACCATTTTAAACACACATCCATACAAAGCGACATTTACCATTTTAAACACACATCCATACAAAGTGACATTTACCATTTTAAACACACATCCATACAAAGCGACATTTACTATTTTAAACACACATCCATACAAAGTGACATTTACCATTTTAAACACACATCCATACAAAGTTAAATTTACCATTTTAAACACACATCCATACAAAGCGACATTTACCATTTTAAACACACATCCATACAAAGCGACATTTACCATTTTAAACACACATCCATACAAAGCGACATTTACCAGTTTAAACATACATTCATACAAAGCGACATTTACCATTTTAAACACACATCCATACAAAGCGACATTTACCATTTTAAACACACATCCATACAAAAAGGCATTTACCATTTTAAACACACATTCATACAAAGTGACATTTACCATTTTAAACACACATCCATACAAAGTGACATTTACCATTTTAAACACACATCCATACAAAGCGATATTTACCATTTTAAACACACATCCGTACAAAGCGACATTTACCATTTTAAACACACGTCCGTACAAAGTGACATTTAAACACACGTCCATACAAAGTGACATTTACCATTTTAAACACACATCCGTACAAAGTGACATTTCTCAGTTTAACAGACATCGATACAAAGGGACATTTACCATTTTAAACACACGTCCGTACAAAGTGACATTTAAACACACGTCCATACAAAGTGACATTTACCATTTTAAACACACATCCATACAAAGTGACATTTACCATTTTAAACACACATCCGTACAAAGTGACATTTACCATTTTAAACAGACATCGATACAAAGGGACATTTGCCATTTCAAACACACATCCATACAAAGTGACATTTACCATTTTAAACACACGTCCATACAAAGCGACATTTACCAGTTTAAACACACATTCATACAAAGCGACATTTACCATTTTAAACACACATCCATACAACGTGACATTTACCATTTTAAACACACATCCATACAAAGCGACATTTACCATTTTAAACACACATCCATACAAAGCGACATTTACCATTTTAAACACAAATCCATAAAAAGCGACATTTACCATTTTAAACACACATCCATACAAAGCGACATTTACCATTTTAAACACACATCCATACAAAGAGACATTTACCATTTTAAACACACGTCCATACAACGTGACATTTACCAGTTTAAACACACATTCATAATACACGACATTTACCATTTTAAACACACATCCATACAAATTGACATTTAAACACACGTCCATACAAAGTGACATTTACCATTTTAAACACACATTCATACAAAGCGACATTTGCCATTTTAAACACACATCCATACAAAGTGACATTTACCATTTTAAACACACATCCATACAAAGCGACATTTACCATTATAAACACACATCCATACAAAGCGACATTTACCATCTTAAACACACATCCATACAAAGTGACATTTACCATTTTAAACAGAGATCGATACAAAGACACATTTACCATTTTAAACAGACATCGATACAAAGGGACATTTACCATTTCAAACACACATCAATACAAAGTGACATTTACCATTTTAAACACACGTCCATACAAAGTGACATTTACCATTTTAAACACACATCCATACAAAGCGACATTTACCATTTTAAACACACATCCATACAAAGTGACATTTAAACACACGTCCATACAAAGTGACATTTACCATTTTAAACACACATCCATACAAAGTGACATTTACCATTTTAAATACACATCCATACAAAGTGACATTTACCATTTTAAACACACATCCATACAAAGTGACATTTACTATTTTAAACACACATCCATACAAAGCGACATTTACCATTTTAAACACACATCCATACAAAGCGACATTTACCATTTCAAGCACACATCCATACAAAGTGACATTTACCATTTTAAACACACATCCATACAAAATGACATTTACCATTTTAAGCACACATCCATACAAAGTGACATTTACCATTTTAAACACACATCCATACAAAGCGACATTTACCATTTTAAACACACATCCGTACAAAGTGACATTTACCATTTTAAACAGACATCGATATAAAGAGACATTTGCCATTTCAAACACACATCCATACAAAGTGACATTTACCATTTTAAACACACGTCCATACAAAGCGACATTTACCATTTTAAACACACATTCATACAAAGCGACATTTACCATTTTAAACACACATCCATACAAAGTGACATTTACCATTTTAAACACACATCCATACAAAGTGACATTTACCATTTTAAACACACGTCCATACAAAGTGACATTTACCATTTTAAACACACATCCATACAAAGCGACATTTACCATTTTAAACACACATCCATACAAAGTGACATTTAAACACACGACCATACAAAGTGACATTTACCAGTTTAAACACACATTCACACAAAGCGACATTTACCATTTTAAACACACATCCATACAAAGTGGCATTTAAACACACGTCCATACAAAGTGACATTTACCATTTTAAACACACATTCATACAAAGCGACATTTACCATTTTAAACACACATCCATACAAAGTGACATTTACCATTTTAAACACACATCCATACAAAGTGACATTTACCATTTTAAACAGACATCGATACAAAGTGACATTTACCATTTTAAACAGACATCGATACAAAGGGACATTTACCATTTCAGACACACATCCATACAAAGTGACATTTAACATTTTAAACACACATCCATACAAAGTGACATTTACCATTTTAAACACACATCCATACAAAGCGACATTTACCATTTTAAACACACATCCATACAAAGTGACATTTAAACACACGTCCATACAAAGTGACATTTACCATTTCAAACACACATCCATACAAAGTGAAATTTACCATTTTAAACACACATCGATACAAAGTGACATTTACCATTTTAAACACACATCCATACAAAGCGACATTTACCATTTTAAACACACATCCATACAAAGCGACATTTACCATTTTAAACACACATCCATACAAAGCGACATTTACCAGTTTAAACACACATCCATACAAAGCGACATTTACCATTTTAAACACACATCCATACAAAGCGACATTTACTATTTTAAACACACATCCATACAAAGTGATATTTACCATTTTAAACACACATCCATACAAAGCGACATTTACCATTTTAAACACACATCCATACAAAGTGACATTTACCATTTTAAACACACATCCATACAAAGTGACATTTACCATTTTAAACACACATCCATACAAAGTGACATTTACCATTTTAAACACACATCCATGACAAAGTGATCCATTTTTACCATTTTAAACACACATCCATACAAAGTGACATTTACCATTTTAAACACACATCCATACAAAGTGACATTTACCATTTTAAACACACATCCATACAAAGTGACATTTACCATTTTAAACACACATCCATACAAAGCGACATTTACCATTTTAAACACACATCCATACAAAGTGACATTTACCATTTTAAACACACATCCATACAAAGTGACATTTACCATTTTAAACACACATCCATACAAAGTGACATTTACCATTTTAAACACACATCCATACAAAGTGACATTTACCATTTTAAACATCCATACAAAGTGACCATACAAAGTGACATTTACCATTTTAAACACACATCCATACAAAGTGACATTTACCATTTTAAACACACATCCATACAAAGCGACATTTACCATTTTAAACACACATCCATACAAAGTGACATTTACCATTTTAAACACACATCCATACAAAGCGACATTTACCATTTTAAACACACATCCATACAAAGCGACATTTACCATTTTAAACACACATCCATACAAAGCGACATTTACCATTTTAAACACACATCCATACAAAGCGACATTTACCATTTTAAACACACATCCATACAAAGCGACATTTACCATTTTAAACACACATCCATACAAAGCGACAAAACACGATACAAAGTTTACCATTTTAAACACACATCCATACAAAGTGACATTTACCATTTTAAACACACATCCATACAAAGTGACATTTACCATTTTAAACACACATCCATACAAAGCGACATTTACCATTTTAAACACACATCCATACAAAGCGACATTTACCATTTTAAACACACATCCATACAAAGTGACATTTACCATTTTAAACACACATCCATACAAAGTGACATTTACCATTTTAAACACACATCCATACAAAGCGACATTTACCATTTTAAACACACATCCATACAAAGTGACATTTACCATTTTAAACACACATCCATACAAAGTGACATTTACCATTTTAAACACACATCCATACAAAGTGACATTTACCATTTTAAACACACATCCATACAAAGTGACATTTACCATTTTAAACACACATCCATACAAAGTGACATTTACCATTTTAAACACACATCCATACAAAGTGACATTTACCATTTTAAACACACATCCATACAAAGTGACATTTACCATTTTAAACACACATCCATACAAAGTGACATTTACCATTTTAAACACACATCCATACAAAGTTTACCATTTTAAACACACATCCATACAAAGTTTACCATTTTAAACACACATCCATACAAAGTGACATTTACCATTTTAAACACACATCCATACAAAGTGACATTTACCATTTTAAACACACATCCATACAAAGCGACATTTACCATTTTAAACACATCCATACAAAGTGACATTTACCATTTTAAACACACATCCATACAAAGCGACATTTACCATTTTAAACACACATCCATACAAAATTTTACACATTTACCATTTTAAACACACATCCATACAAAGCGACATTTACCATTTTAAACACACATCCATACAAAGCGACATTTACCATTTTAAACACACATCCATACAAAGCGACATTTACCATTTTAAACACACATCATCAAAGCGATACCAAAGCGACATTTACCATTTTAAACACACATCCATACAAAGCGACATTTACCATTTTAAACACACATCCATACAAAGCACATTTACCATTTTAAACCACATCCATACAAAGCGACATTTACCATTTTAAACACACATCCATACAAAGTGACATTTACCATTTTAAACACACATCCATACAAAGCGACATTTACCATTTTAAACACACATCCATACAAAGCGACATTTACCATTTTAAACACACATCCATACAAAGCGACATTTACCATTTTAAACACACATCCATACAAAGCGACATTTACCATTTTAAACACACATCCATACAAAGCGACATTTACCATTTTAAACACACATCCATACAAAGCGACATTTACCATTTTAAACACACATCCATACAAAGTGACATTTACCATTTTAAACACACATCCATACAAAGCGACATTTACCATTTTAAACACACATCCATACAAAGCGACATTTACCATTTTAAACACACATCCATACAAAGTGACATTTAAACACACATCCATACAAAGTGACATTTACCATTTTAAACACACATCCATACAAAGTGACATTTACCATTTTAAACACACATCCATACAAAGCGACATTTACCATTTTAAACACACATCCATACAAAGTGACATTTACCATTTTAAACACACATCCATACAAAGTGACATTTACCATTTTAAACACACATCCATACAAAGCGACATTTACCATTTTAAACACACATCCATACAAAGTGACATTTACCATTTTAAACACACATCCATACAAAGGGACATTTACCATTTTAAACACACATCCATACAAAGCGACATTTACCATTTTAAACACACATTCATACAAAGTGACATTTACCATTTTAAACACACATCCATACAAAGTGACATTTACCATTTTAAACACACATCCATACAAAGCGATATTTACCATTTTAAACACACATCCATACAAAGCGACATTTACCATTTTAAACACACATCCATACAAAGTGACATTTACCATTTTAAACACACATCCATACAAAGCGACATTTACCATTTTAAACACACATCCATACAAAGACATTTACCATTTTAAACACACATCCATACAAAGCGACATTTACCATTTTAAACACACATCCATACAAAGTGACATTTACCATTTTAAACACACATCCATACAAAGCGACATTTACCATTTTAAACACACATCCATACAAAGCGACATTTACCATTTTAAACACACATCCATACAAAGTGACATTTACCATTTTAAACACACATCCATACAAAGTGACATTTACCATTTTAAACACATATCCACAAAGCACATTTACCATTTTAAACACATCCATACAAAGCGACATTTACCATTTTAAACACACGTCCATACAAAGTGATATTTACCATTTTAAACACACGTCCATACAAAGGGACATTTACCAGTTTAAACACACATCCATACAAAGCGACATTTACCATTTTAAACACGACATTTACCATCCATCCACAAAGCGACATTTACCATTTTAAACACACATCCATACAAAGCGACATTTACCATTTTAAACACACATCCATACAAAGCGACATTTACCATTTTAAACACACATCCATACAAAGCGACATTTACCATTTTAAACACACATCCATACAAAGCGACATTTACCATTTTAAACACACATCCATACAAAGCGACATTTACCATTTTAAACACACATCCATACAAAGCGACATTTACCATTTTAAACAGCACATCCATACAAAGCGACATTTACCATTTTAAACACACATCCATACAAAGCGACATTTACCATTTTAAACACACATCCATACAAAGCGACATTTACCATTTTAAACACACATCCATACAAAGCGACATTTACCATTTTAAACACACATCCATACAAAGCGATATTTACCATTTTAAACACACATCCATACAAAGACATTTACCATTTTAAACACACATCCATACAAAGCGACATTTACCATTTTAAACACACATCCATACAAAGCGACATTTACCATTTTAAACACACATCCATACAAAGCGACATTTACCATTTTAAACACACATCCATACAAAGCGATATTTACCATTTTAAACACACATCCATACAAAGCGACATTTACCATTTTAAACAGACATCGATACAAAGCGACATTTACCATTTTAAACACACATCCATACAAAGTGACATTTACCATTTTAAACACACATCCATACAAAGCGACATTTACCATTTTAAACACACATCCATACACATTTACCATTTTAAACACACATCCATACAAAGCGATATTTACCATTTTAAGCACACATTCATACAAAGTGACATTTACCATTTTAAACACACATCCATACAAAGCGACATTTACCATTTTAAACACACATCCATACAAAGCGACATTTACCATTTTAAACACACATCCATACAAAGCGACATTTACCATTTTAAACACACATCAAAGCACCATACAAAGTCCATACAAAGACATTTACCATTTTAAACACACATCCATACAAAGCGACATTTACCATTTTAAACACACATCCATACAAAGCCATACAAAGACATTTACCATTTTAAACACACATCCATACAAAGCGACATTTACCATTTTAAACACACATCCATACAAAGTGACATTTACCATTTTAAACACACATCCATACAAAGTGACATTTACCATTTTAAACACACATCCATACAAAGCGACATTTACCATTTTAAACACACATCCATACAAAGCGACATTTACCATTTTAAACACACATCCATACAAAGTGACATTTACCATTTTAAACACACATCCATACAAAGTGACATTTACCATTTTAAACACACATCCATACAAAGTGACATTTACCATTTTAAACACACATCCATACAAAGCGACATTTACCATTTTAAACACACATCCATACAAAGCGACATTTACCATTTTAAACACACATCCATACAAAGCGACATTTACCATTTTAAACACACATCCATACAAAGCGACATTTACCATTTTAAACACACGTCCATACAAAGTGACATTTACCATTTTAAACACACATCCATACAAAGTGACATTTACCATTTTAAACACACATCCATACAAAGCGACATTTACCATTTTAAACACACATCCATACAAAGCGACATTTACCATTTTAAACACACATCCATACAAAGCGACATTTACCATTTTAAACACACATCCATACAAAGTGACATTTACCATTTTAAACACACATCCATACAAAGCGACATTTACCATTTTAAACACACATCCATACAAAGCGACATTTACCATTTTAAACACACATCCATACAAAGCGACATTTACCATTTTAAACACACATCCATACAAAGTGACATTTACCATTTTAAACACACATCCATACAAAGTGACATTTACCATTTTAAACACACATCCATACAAAGCGACATTTACCATTTTAAACACACATCCATACAAAGCGACATTTACCATTTTAAACACACATCCATACAAAGTGACATTTACCATTTTAAACACACATCCATACAAAGCGACATTTACCATTTTAAACACACATCCATACAAAGCGACATTTACCATTTTAAACACACATCCATACAAAGTGACATTTAAACACACATCCATACAAAGTGACATTTACCATTTTAAACACACATCCATACAAAGTGACATTTACCATTTTAAACACACATCCATACAAAGCGACATTTACCATTTTAAACACACATCCATACAAAGCGACATTTACCATTTTAAACACACATCCATACAAAGCGACATTTACCATTTTAAACACACATCCATACAAAGCGACATTTACCATTTTAAACACACATCCGTACAAAGTGACATTTACCATTTTAAACACACATCCATACAAAGCGACATTTACCATTTTAAACACACATTCATACAAAGTGACATTTAAACACACATCCATACAAAGTGACATTTACCATTTTAAACACACGTCCATACAAAGCGACATTTACCATTTCAAACACACATCCATACAAAGTGACATTTACCATTTTAAACACACATCCATACAAAGCGACATTTACCATTTTAAACACACATCCATACAAAGTGACATTTACCATTTTAAACACACATCCATACAAAGCGACATTTACCATTTTAAACACACATCCATACAAAGCGACATTTTAAACCACATCCATACAAAGTGACATTTACCATTTTAAACACACATCCATACAAAGCGACATTTACCATTTTAAACACACATCCATACAAAGTGACATTTACCATTTTAAACACACATCCATACAAAGCGACATTTACCATTTTAAACACACATCCATACAAAGCGACATTTACCATTTTAAACACACATCCATACAAAGCGACATTTACCATTTTAAACACACATCCATACAAAGTGACATTTACCATTTTAAACACACACATCCATACAAAGCGACATTTACCATTTTAAACACACATCCATACAAAGCGACATTTACCATTTTAAAACACACATCCATACAAAGCGACATTTACCATTTTAAACACACATCCATACAAAGTGACATTTACCATTTTAAACCATCCATACAAAGTGACATTTAAATTTTACACATCCATACAAAGCGACATTTACCATTTTAAACACACATCCATACAAAGTGACATTTACCATTTTAAACACACATCCATACAAAGCGACATTTACCATTTTAAACACACATCCATACAAAGCGACATTTACCATTTTAAACACACATCCATACAAAGCGACATTTACCATTTTAAACACACATCCATACAAAGCGACATTTACCATTTTAAACACACATCCATACAAAGCGACATTTACCATTTTAAACACACATCCATATGACATTTACCATTTTAAACACACATCCATACAAAGTGACATTTACCATTTTAAACACACATCCATACAAAGCGATATTTACCATTTTAAACACACATCCATACAAAGCGACATTTACCATTTTAAACACACATCCATACAAAGCGACATTTACCATTTTAAACACACATCCATACAAAGCGACATTTACCATTTTAAACACACATCCATACAAAGTGACATTTACCATTTTAAACACACATCCATACAAAGCGACATTTACCATTTTAAACACACATCCATACAAAGCGACATTTACCATTTTAAACACACATCCATACAAAGCGACATTTACCATTTTAAACACACATCCATACAAAGTGACATTTACCATTTTAAACACACATCCATACAAAGCGACATTTACCATTTTAAACACACATCCATACAAAGCGACATTTACCATTTTAAACACACATCCATACAAAGCGACATTTACCATTTTAAAACATCCATCCATAGTGACAAAGTGACATTTACCATTTTTTAAACACACATCCATACAAAGCGACATTTACCATTTTAAACACACATCCATACAAAGCGACATTTACCATTTTAAACACACATCCATACAAAGTGACATTTACCATTTTAAACACACATCCATACAAAGCGACATTTACCATTTTAAACACACATCCATACAAAGCGACATTTACCATTTTAAACACACATCCATACAAAGTGACATTTACCATTTTAAACACACATCCATACAAAGCGACATTTACCATTTTAAACACACATCCATACAAAGCGACATTTACCATTTTAAACACACATCCATACAAAGTGACATTTACCATTTTAAACACACATCCATACAAAGTGACATTTACCATTTTAAACACACATCCATACAAAGTGACATTTACCATTTTAAACACACATCCATACAAAGTGACATTTACCATTTTAAACACACATCCATACAAAGTGACATTTACCATTTTAAACACACATCCATACAAAGCGACATTTACCATTTTAAACACACGTCCATACAAAGTGACATTTACCATTTTAAACACACATCCATACAAAGTGACATTTACCATTTTAAACACACATCCATACAAAGTGACATTTACCATTTTAAACACACATCCATACAAAGCGACATTTACCATTTTAAACACACATCCATACAAAGTGACATTTACCATTTTAAACACACATCCATACAAAGTGACATTTACCATTTTAAACACACATCCATACAAAGTGACATTTACCATTTTAAACACACATCCATACAAAGCGACATTTACCATTTTAAACACACGTCCATACAAAGTGACATTTACCATTTTAAACACACATCCATACAAAGCGACATTTACCATTTTAAACACACATCCATACAAAGCGACATTTACCATTTTAAACACACATCCATACAAAGCGACATTTACCATTTTAAACACACATCCATACAAAGCGACATTTACCATTTTAAACACACATCCATACAAAGTGACATTTACCATTTTAAACACACATCCATACAAAGCGACATTTACCATTTTAAACACACATCCATACAAAGCGACATTTACCATTTTAAACACACATCCATACAAAGTGACATTTACCATTTTAAACACACATCCATACAAAGTGACATTTACCATTTTAAACACACATCCATACAAAGCGACATTTACCATTTTAAACACACATCCATACAAAGTGACATTTACCATTTTAAACACACATCCATACAAAGTGACATTTACCATTTTAAACACACATCCATACAAAGTGACATTTACCATTTTAAACACACATCCATACAAAGTGACATTTACCATTTTAAACACACATCCATACAAAGCGACATTTACCATTTTAAACACACATCCATACAAAGCGACATTTACCATTTTAAACACACATCCATACAAAGCGACATTTACCATTTTAAACACACATCCATACAAAGTGACATTTACCATTTTAAACACACATCCATACAAAGTGACATTTACCATTTTAAACACACATCCATACAAAGCGACATTTACCATTTTAAACACACATCCATACAAAGTGACATTTACCATTTTAAACACACATCCATACAAAGCGACATTTACCATTTTAAACACACATCCATACAAAGCGACATTTACCATTTTAAACACACATCCATACAAAGTGACATTTACCATTTTAAACACACATCCATACAAAGTGACATTTACCATTTTAAACACACATCCATACAAAGTGACATTTACCATTTTAAACACACATCCATACAAAGTGACATTTACCATTTTAAACACACATCCATACAAAGTGACATTTACCATTTTAAACACACATCCATACAAAGCGACATTTACCATTTTAAACACACATCCATACAAAGCGACATTTACCATTTTAAACACACATCCATACAAAGTGACATTTACCATTTTAAACACACATCCATACAAAGCGACATTTACCATTTTAAACACACATCCATACAAAGCGACATTTACCATTTTAAAAGTGACACATCCATACAAAGCGACATTTACCATTTTAAACACACATCCATACAAAGTGACATTTACCATTTTAAACACACATCCATACAAAGCGACATTTACCATTTTAAACACACATCCATACAAAGTGACATTTACCATTTTAAACACACATCCATACAAAGTGACATTTACCATTTTAAACACACATCCATACAAAGCGACATTTACCATTTTAAACACACATCCATACAAAGCGACATTTACCATTTTAAACACACATCCATACAAAGTGACATTTACCATTTTACCCATTTTTTAAACACACATCCATACAAAGTGACATTTACCATTTTAAACCACATCGGTGATTTACTTTATTACATTTACCATTTTAAACACATCCATACAAAGTGACATTTACCATTTTAAACACACATCCATACAAAAAGTGACATTTACCATTTTAAACCACACACATCCATACAAAGCGACATTTTACCATTTTAAACACACATCCATACAAAGTGACATTTACCATTTTAAACACACATCCATACAAAGCGACATTTACCATTTTAAACACACATCCATACAAAGTGACATTTACCATTTTAAACACACACATCCATACAAAGTGACATTTACCATTTTAAACACACATCCATACAAAGCGACATTTACCATTTTAAACACACATCCATACAAAGTGACATTTACCATTTTAAACACACATCCATACAAAGCGACATTTACCATTTTAAACACACATCCATACAAAGTGACATTTACCATTTTAAACACACATACAAAGCGACGTTTACCAACCGCACAAAGTGACACGTTTACCATTTTAAACACATCATCCATACAAAGCGATCATTTACCATTTTAAACACACGTCCATACAAAGTGACATTTACCATTTTAAACACACATCCATACAAAGCGACATTTACCATTTTAAACACACCATACAAAAGCGATGTTTACATTTTAAACACACATCCATACAAAGCGACATTTACCATTTTAAACACACATCCATACAAAGCGACATTTACCATTTAAACACATTTACAAAGCGACATTTACCATTTTAAACACATCCATACAAAGTGACATTTACCATTTTAAACACACATCCATACAAAGTGACATTTACCATTTTAAACACATCCATACACCATTTAAAACGACATTTACCGACATTTACCATTTTAAACACACATCCATACAAAGCGACATTTACCATTTTAAACACACATCCATACAAAGCGACATTTACCATTTTAAACACACATCCATACTGAAGCGATTTTTTTTAACATTTCATCCACCTGAAGTTAGATATTTACCATTTTAAACACACATCCATACAAAGCGACATTTACCATTTTAAACACACATCCATACAAAGCGACATTTACCATTTTAAACACACATCCATACAAAGCGACATTTACCATTTTAAACACACATCCATACAAAGTGACATTTACCATTTTAAACCACATCCATACAAAGCGACATTTACCAAAACACACATCCATACAAAGTGACATTTACCATTTTAAACACACATCCATACAAAGCGACATTTACCACGCATTTTTTACCATTTAAACGCACATCTATACAAAGCGACATTTACCATTTTAAACACACATCCATACAAAGCGACATTTACCATTTTAAACACACATCCATACAAAGTGACATTTACCATTTTAAACACACATGACATACCATTTTAAACACACACATCATTATGACCATTTACCATTTAAACACACATCCATACAAAGTGACATTTACCATTTTAAACACACATCCATACAAAGTGACATTTACCATTTTAAACACACATCCATACAAAGTGACATTTTACCATTTTAAACACACATCCATACAAAGTGACATTTACCATTTTAAACACACATCCATACAAAGCGACATTTACCATTTTAAACACACATCCATACAAAGTGACATTTACCATTTAAAACACACATCCATACAAAGTGACATTTACCATTTTTAAACACACATCCATACAAAGCGACATTTACCATTTTAAACACACATCCATACAAAGCGACATTTACCATTTTAAACACACATCCATACAAAGCGACATTTACCATTTTAAACACACATCCATACAAAGTGACATTTACCATTTTAAACACACATCCATACAAAGTGACATTTACCATTTTAAACACACATCCATACAAAGCGACATTTACCATTTTAAACACACATCCATACAAAGTGACATTTACCATTTTAAACACACAAAGCACATCCATACAAATCCATGACATTTACCATTTTAAACACACATCCATACAAAGCGACATTTACCATTTTAAACACACATCCATACAAAGGTGACATTTACCATTTTAAACACACATCATACAAAGTGACATTTACCATTTTAAACACACATCCATACAAAGTGACATTTACCATTTTAAACCGCACATCCATACAAAGTGACATTTTACCATTTTAAAACACACAGTCCACATTTACCATTTTAAACATCCATACAAAGTGACATTTACCATTTTAAACACACATCCATACAAAGTGACATTTACCATTTTAAACACACATCCATACAAAGTGACATTTACCATTTTAAACACACATCCATACAAAGCGACATTTACCGTTTAAAACACACATCCATACAAAGTGACATTTACCATTTTAAACACACATCCATACAAAGTGACATTTACCATTTTAAAACACACATCCATACAAAGTGACATTTACCATTTAAAACACACATCCATACAAAGCGACATTTACCATTTTAAACACACATCCATACAAAGTGACATTTACCATTTTAAACACACATCCATACAAAGTGACATTTACCATTTTAAACACACACATCCATACAACATCGATACAAAGCGACATTTACCATTTTAAACACACATCCATACAAAGCGACATTTACCATTTTAAACACACATCCATACAAAGTGACATTTACCATTTTAAATACACATCGATACAAAGTGACATTTACCATTTTAAACACACATCCATACAAAGTGACATTTACCATTTTAAACACACCATCCGACATTTACCAAAACACACATTCATACAAAGCGACATTTACCATTTTAAACACACATCCATACAAAGTGACATTTACCATTTTAAACACACGTCCATACAAAGCGACATTTACCATTTTAAACACACATCCATACAAAGCGACATTTACCATTTTAAACACACATCCATACAAAGTGACATTTACCATTTTAAACACACATCCATACAAAGTGACATTTTTTACCATTTTAAACACACATCCATAAACACACGTCTAAGTGACATTTACCATTTTAAACACATCCATACAAAGTGACATTTACCATTTAAAACACACATCCATACAAAGTGACATTTACCATTTTAAACACACATCCATACAAAGCGACATTTACCATTTTAAACACACATCCATACAAAGCGACATTTACCATTTTAAACACACATCCATACAAAGCGACATTTACCATTTTAAACACACATCCATACAAAGTGACATTTACCATTTTAAACACACATCCATACAAAGCGACATTTACCATTTTAAACACACATCCATACAAAGTGACATTTACCATTTTAAACACACATCCATACAAAGTGACATTTACCATTTTAAACACACATCCATACAAAGCGACATTTACCATTTTAAACACACATCCATACAAAGCGACGATTTACCATTTTAAACACACATCCATACAAAGCGACATTTACCATTTTAAAACACACATCCATACAAAGCGACATTTACCATTTTAAACACACATCCATACAAAGCGACATTTACCATTTTAAACACACATCCATACAAAGCGACATTTACCATTTTAAACACACATCCATACAAAGCGACATTTACCATTTTAAACACACATCCATACAAAGTGACATTTACCATTTTAAACACACATCCATACAAAGTGACATTTACCATTTTAAAACACACATCCATACAAAGTGACATTTACCATTTTAAACACACATCCATACAAAGCGACATTTACCATTTTAAACACACATCCATACAAAGCGACATTTACCATTTTAAACACACATCCATACAAAGCGACATTTACCATTTTAAACACACATCCATACAAAGCGACATTTACCATTTTAAACACACATCCATACAAAGTGACATTTACCATTTTAAACACACATCCATACAAAGTGACATTTACCATTTTAAACACACATCCATACAAAGCGACATTTACCATTTTAAACACACATCCATACAAAGCGACATTTACCATTTTAAACACACATCCATACAAAGTGACATTTACCATTTTAAACACACATCCATACAAAGCGACATTTACCATTTTAAACACACATCCATACAAAGCGACATTTACCATTTTAAACACACATCCATACAAAGCGACATTTACCATTTTAAACACACATCCATACAAAGTGACATTTACCATTTTAAACACACATCCATACAAAGCGACATTTACCATTTTAAACACACATCCATACAAAGCGACATTTACCATTTTAAACACACATCCATACAAAGCGACATTTACCATTTTAAACACACATCCATACAAAGCGACATTTACCATTTTTTAAACACACATCCATACAAAGTGACATTTACCATTTTAAACACACATCCATACAAAGCGACATTTACCGTTTAAAACACACATCCATATAAAGCGACATTTACCATTTTAAACACACATCCATACAAAGTGACATTTACCATTTTAAACACACATCCATACAAAGCGACATTTACCATTTTAAACACACATCCATACAAAGTGACATTTACCATTTTAAACACACATCCATACAAAGCGACATTTACCATTTTAAACACACATCCATACAAAGTGACATTTACCATTTTAAACACACATCCATACAAAGCGACATTTACCATTTTAAACACACATCCATACAAAGTGACATTTACCATTTTAAACACACATCCATACAAAGTGACATTTACCATTTTAAACACACATCCATACAAAGCGACATTTACCATTTTAAACACACATCCATACAAAGTGACATTTACCATTTTAAACACACATCCATACAAAGTGACATTTACCATTTTAAACACACATCCATACAAAGCGACATTTACCATTTTAAACACACATCCATACAAAGCGACATTTACCATTTTAAACACACATCCATACAAAGTGACATTTACCATTTTAAACACACATCCATACAAAGCGACATTTACCATTTTAAACACACATCCATACAAAGTGACATTTACCATTTTAAACACACATCCATACAAAGCGACATTTACCATTTTAAACACACATCCATACAAAGCGACATTTACCATTTTAAACACACATCCATACAAAGCGACATTTACCATTTTAAACACACATCCATACAAAGTGACATTTACCATTTTAAACACACATCCATACAAAGCGACATTTACCATTTTAAACACACATCCATACAAAGCGACATTTACCATTTTAAACACACATCCATACAAAGTGACATTTACCATTTTAAACACACATCCATACAAAGTGACATTTACCATTTTAAACACACATACAAAGCGATATTTACCAAAGTGACATTTACCATTTTAAACACACATCCATACAAAGCGACATTTACCATTTTAAACACACATCCATACAAAGTGACATTTACCATTTTAAACACACATCCATACAAAGTGACATTTACCATTTTAAACACACATCCATATTTACCAAAGCGAACATTTACCATTTTAAACACACATCCATACAAAGCGACATTTACCATTTTAAACACACATCCATACAAAGCGACATTTACCATTTTAAACACACATCCATACAAAGCGACATTTACCATTTTAAACACACATCCATACAAAGCGACATTTACCATTTTAAACACACATCCATACAAAGCGACATTTACCATTTTAAACACACATCCATACAAAGCGACATTTACCATTTTAAACACACATCCATACAAAGTGACATTTACCATTTTAAACACACATCCATACAAAGCGACATTTACCATTTTAAACACACATCCATACAAAGCGACATTTACCATTTTAAACACACATCCATACAAAGCGACATTTACCATTTTAAACACACATCCATACAAAGCGACATTTACCATTTTAAACACACATCCATACAAAGCGACATTTACCATTTTAAACACACATCCATACAAAGCGACATTTACCATTTTAAACACACATCCATACAAAGCGACATTTACCATTTTAAACACACATCCATACAAAGTGACATTTACCATTTTAAACACACATCCATACAAAGCGACATTTACCATTTTAAACACACATCCATACAAAGCGACATTTACCATTTTAAACACACATCCATACAAAGCGACATTTACCATTTTAAACACACATCCATACAAAGTGACATTTACCATTTTAAACACACATCCATACAAAGTGACATTTACCATTTTAAAACACACATCCATACAAAGCGACATTTACCATTTTAAACACACATCCATACAAAGCGACATTTACCATTTTAAACACACATCCATACAAAGCGACATTTACCATTTTAAACACACATCCATACAAAGCGACATTTACCATTTTAAACACACATCCATACAAAGCGACATTTACCATTTTAAACACACATCCATACAAAGCGACATTTACCATTTTAAACACACATCCATACAAAGCGACATTTACCATTTTAAACACACATCCATACAAAGCGACATTTACCATTTTAAACACACATCCATACAAAGTGACATTTACCATTTTAAACACACATCCATACAAAGCGACATTTACCATTTTAAACACACATCCATACAAAGTGACATTTACCATTTTAAACACACATCCATACAAAGCGACATTTACCATTTTAAACACACATCCATACAAAGTGACATTTACCATTTTAAACACACATCCATACAAAGTGACATTTACCATTTTAAACACACATCCATACAAAGCGACATTTACCATTTTAAACACACATCCATACAAAGCGACATTTACCATTTTAAACACACATCCATACAAAGCGACATTTACCATTTTAAACACACATCCATACAAAGTGACATTTACCATTTTCCAAACACACATCCATACAAAGTGACATTTACCATTTTAAACACACATCCATACAAAGCGACATTTACCATTTTAAACACACATCCATACAAAGTGACATTTACCATTTTAAAACACACATCCATACAAAGTGACATTTACCATTTTAAACACACATCCATACAAAGTGACATTTACCATTTTAAACACACATCCATACAAAGCGACATTTACCATTTTAAACACACATCCATACAAAGCGACATTTACCATTTTAAACACACATCCATACAAAGTGACATTTACCATTTTAAACACACATCCATACAAAGCGACATTTACCATTTTAAACACACATCCATACAAAGTGACATTTACCATTTTAAACACATACAAAGCGATTTACCATTTTAAACCACATCCACAAAGTGACATTTACCATTTTAAACACACATCCATACAAAGCGACATTTACCATTTTAAACACACATCCATACAAAGCGACATTTACCATTTTAAACACACATCCATACAAAGTGACATTTACCATTTTAAACACACATCCATACAAAAACATCATCCATACAAAGACATTTACCATTTTAAACACACATCCATACAAAGCGACATTTACCATTTTAAACACACATCCATACAAAGCGACATTTACCATTTTAAACACACATCCATACAAAGTGACATTTACCATTTTAAACACACATCCATACATGACATTTACCATTTTAAACACACATCCATACAAAGCGACATTTACCATTTTAAGCACACATCCATACAAAGTGACATTTACCATTTTAAACACACATCCATACAAAGCGACATTTACCATTTTAAACACACATCCATACAAAGCGACATTTACCATTTTAAACACACATCCATACAAAGGGACATTTACCATTTTAAACACACATCCATACAAAGTGACATTTACCATTTTAAACACACATCCATACAAAGTGATATTTACCATTTTAAACACACATCCATACAAAGCGACATTTACCATTTTAAACACACATCCATACAAAGTGACATTTACCATTTTAAACACACATCCATACAAAGTGACATTTACCATTTTAAACACACATCCATACAAAGTGACATTTACCATTTTAAACACACATCCATACAAAGTGACATTTACCATTTTAAACACACATCCATACAAAGCGACATTTACCATTTTAAACACACATCCATACAAAGCGACATTTACCATTTTAAACACACATCCATACAAAGCGACATTTACCATTTTAAACACACATCCATACAAAGCGACATTTACCATTTTAAACACACATCCATACAAAGTGACATTTACCATTTTAAACACACATCCATACAAAGTGACATTTACCATTTTAAACACACATCCATACAAAGCGACATTTACCATTTTAAACACACATCCATACAAAGTGACATTTACCATTTTAAACACACATCCATACAAAGCGACATTTACCATTTTAAACACACATCCATACAAAGTGACATTTACCATTTTAAACACACATCCATACAAAGCGACATTTACCATTTTAAACACACATCCATACAAAGCGACATTTACCATTTTAAACACACATCCATACAAAGCGACATTTACCATTTTAAACACACATCCATACAAAGCGACATTTACCATTTTAAACACACATCCATACAAAGCGACATTTACCATTTTAAACACACATCCATACAAAGCGACATTTACCATTTTAAACACACATCCATACAAAGCGACATTTACCATTTTAAACACACATCCATACAAAGCGACATTTACCATTTTAAACACACATCCATACAAAGCGACATTTACCATTTTAAACACACATCCATACAAAGCGACATTTACCATTTTAAACACACATCCATACAAAGTGACATTTACCATTTTAAACACACATCCATACAAAGCGACATTTACCATTTTAAACACACATCCATACAAAGCGACACCATTTTAAACACACATCCATACAAAGTGACATTTACCATTTTAAACACACATCCATACAAAGCGACATTTACCATTTTAAACACACATCCATACAAAGCGACATTTACCATTTTAAACACACATCCATACAAAGCGACATTTACCATTTTAAACACACATCCATACAAAGCGACATTTACCATTTTAAACACACATCCATACAAAGTGACATTTACCATTTTAAACACACATCCATACAAAGCGACATTTACCATTTTAAACACACATCCATACAAAGCGATATTTACCATTTTAAACACACATCCATACAAAGTGACATTTACCATTTTAAACACACATCCATACAAAGCGACATTTACCGTTTTAAACACACATCCATACAAAGTGACATTTACCATTTTAAACACACATCCATACAAAGCGACATTTACCATTTTAAACACACATCCATACAAAGCGACATTTACCATTTTAAACACATCCATACAAAGCGACATTTACCATTTTAAACACACATCCATACAAAGCGACATTTACCATTTTAAACACACATCCATACAAAGTGACATTTACCATTTTAAACACACATCCATACAAAGTGACATTTACCATTTTAAACACACATCCATACAAAGCGACATTTACCATTTTAAACACACATCCATACAAAGTGACATTTACCATTTTAAACACACATCCATACAAAGCGACATTTACCATTTTAAACACACATCCATACAAAGTGACATTTACCATTTTAAACACACATCCATACAAAGCGACATTTACCATTTTAAACACACATCCATACAAAGCGACATTTACCATTTGAAACACACATCCATACAAAGTGACATTTACCATTTTAAACACACATCCATACAAAGTGACATTTACCATTTTAAACACACATCCATACAAAGTGACATTTACCATTTTAAACACACATCCATACAAAGCGACATTTACCATTTTAAACACACATCCATACAAAGCGACATTTACCATTTTAAACACACATCCATACAAAGCGACATTTACCATTTTAAACACACATCCATACAAAGTGACATTTACCATTTTAAACACACATCCATACAAAGTGACATTTACCATTTTAAACACACATCCATACAAAGCGACATTTACCATTTTAAACACACATCCATACAAAGCGACATTTACCATTTTAAACACACATCCATACAAAGTGACATTTACCATTTTAAACACACATCCATACAAAGCGACATTTACCATTTTAAACACACATCCATACAAAGCGACATTTACCATTTTAAACACACATCCATACAAAGCGACATTTACCATTTTAAACACATCCATACAAAGTCATTTACCATTTACCAAACACACATCCATACAAAGCGACATTTACCATTTTAAACACACGTCCATACAAAGTGACATTTACCAGTTTAAACACACATTCATACAAAGCGATATTTACCATTTTAAACACACGTCCACACAAAGTGACATTTACCATTTTAAACACACATCCATACAAAGCGACATTTACCATTTTAAACACACATCCATACAAAGCGATATTTACCATTTTAAACACACATCCATACAAAGCGACATTTACCATTTTAAACACACATCCATACAAAGTGACATTTACCATTTTAAACACACATCCATACAAAGTCCATACCATTTTAAAGTCCATACAAACACATTTACCATTTTAAACACACATCCATACAAAGTGACATTTACCGTTTAAAACACACATCCATACAAAGCGACATTTACCATTTTAAACACACATCCATATAAAGCGACATTTACCATTTTAAACACACATCCATACAAAGTGACATTTACCATTTTAAAGTGACATTTACCATTTTAAACACACATCCATACAAAGCGACATTTACCATTTTAAACACACATCCATACAAAGCGACATTTACCATTTTAAACACACATCCATACAAAGCGACATTTACCATTTTAAACACACATCCATACAAAGCGACATTTACCATTTTAAACACACATCCATACAAAGTGACATTTACCATTTTAAACACACATCCATACAAAGTGACATTTACCATTTTAAACACACATATCCATACAAAGCGACATTTACCATTTTAAACACACATCCATACAAAGTGACATTTACCATTTTAAACACACATCCATACAAAGCGACATTTACCATTTTAAACACACATCCATACAAAGTGACATTTACCATTTTAAACACACATCCATACAAAGCGACATTTACCATTTTAAACACACATCCATACAAAGTGACATTTACCATTTTAAACACACATCCATACAAAGCGACATTTACCATTTTAAACACACATCCATACAAAGCGACATTTACCATTTTAAACACACATCCGTACAAAGTGACATTTACCATTTTAAACACACATCCATACAAAGCGACATTTACCATTTTAAACACACATCCGTACAAAGTGACATTTACCATTTTAAACAGACATCGATACAAAGGGACATTTACCATTTTAAACACACATCCATACAAAGCGACATTTACCATTTTAAACACACATTCATACAAAGTGACATTTACCATTTTAAACACACATCCATACAAAGTGACATTTACCATTTTAAACACACATCCATACAAAGTGACATTTACCATTTTAAACACACATCCATACAAAGTGACATTTACCATTTTAAACACACATCCATACAAAGCGACATTTACCATTTTAAACACACATCCATACAAAGCGACATTTACCATTTTAAACACACATCCATACAAAGTGACATTTACCATTTTAAACACACATCCATACAAAGTGACATTTACCATTTTAAACACACATCCATACAAAGTGACATTTACCATTTTAAACACACATCCATACAAAGCGACATTTACCATTTTAAACACACATCCATACAAAGTGACATTTACCATTTTAAACACACATCCATACAAAGCGACATTTACCATTTTAAGCACACATCCATACAAAGTGACATTTACCATTTTAAACACACATCCATACAAAGTGACATTTACCATTTTAAACACACATCCATACAAAGCGACATTTACCATTTTAAACACACATCCATACAAAGCGATTTACCAAAACACACATCCATACAAAGTGACATTTACCATTTTAAACACACATCCATACAAAGTGACATTTACCATTTTAAACACACATCCATACAAAGTGACATTTACCATTTTAAACACACATCCATACAAAGCGACATTTACCATTTTAAACACACATCCATACAAAGCGACATTTACCATTTTAAACACACATCCATACAAAGTGACATTTACCATTTTAAACACACATCCATACAAAGTGACATTTACCATTTTAAACACACATCCATACAAAGTGACATTTACCATTTTAAACACACATTCATACAAAGTGACATTTAAACACACATCCATACAAAGTGACATTTACCATTTTAAACACACATCCATACAAAGCGATATTTACCATTTTAAACACACATCCATACAAAGCGACATTTACCATTTTAAACACACATCCATACAAAGCGACATTTACCATTTTAAACACACATCCATACAAAGCGACATTTACCATTTTAAACACACATCGATATACAAAGCGACATTTACCATTTTAAACACACATCCATACAAAGCGACATTTACCATTTTAAACACACGTCCATACAAAGGGACATTTACCAGTTTAAACACACATCCATACAAAGCGACATTTACCATTTTAAACACATATCCATACAAAGCGACATTTACCATTTTAAACACACGTCCATACAAAGGGACATTTACCAGTTTAAACACACATTCATACAAAGCGACATTTACCATTTTAAACACATATCCATACAAAGCGACATTTACCATTTTAAACACACATCCATACAAAGCGACATTTACCATTTTAAACACACATCCATACAAAGCGACATTTACCATTTTAAACACACATCCATACAAAGCGACATTTACCATTTTAAACACACATCCATACAAAGCGACATTTACCATTTTAAACACACATCCATACAAAGCGACATTTACCATTTTAAACACACGTCCACACAAAGTGACATTTACCATTTTAAACACACATCCATACAAAGCGACATTTACCATTTTAAACACACATCCATACAAAGCGACATTTACCATTTTAAACACACATCCATACAAAGCGACATTTACCATTTTAAACACACATCCATACAAAGCGACATTTACCATTTTAAACACATATCCATACAAAGCGACATTTACCATTTTAAACACACATCCATACAAAGCGACATTTACCATTTTAAACACACATCCATACAAAGCGACATTTACCATTTTAAACACACATCCATACAAAGCGACATTTACCATTTTAAACACACATCCATACAAAGTGACATTTACCATTTTAAACACACATCCATACAAAGCGACATTTACCATTTTAAACACACATCCATACAAAGCGACATTTACCATTTTAAACACACATCCATACAAAGCGACATTTACCATTTTAAACACACATCCATACAAAGTGACATTTACCATTTTAAACACACATCCATACAAAGCGACATTTACCATTTTAAACACACATCCATACAAAGTGACATTTACCATTTTAAACACACATCCATACAAAGCGACATTTACCATTTTAAACACACATCCATACAAAGCGACATTTACCATTTTAAACACACATCCATACAAAGTGACATTTACCATTTTAAACACACATCCATACAAAGTGACATTTACCATTTTAAACACACATCCATACAAAGTGACATTTACCATTTTAAAACACACATCCATACAAAGCGACATTTACCGTTTAAAACACACATCCATACAAAGCGACATTTACCATTTTAAACACACATCCATACAAAGTGACATTTACCATTTTAAAACACATCACACCGTCCATATACAAAGTGACATTTACCATTTTAAACACACATTCATACAAAGCGACATTTACCATTTTAAACACACATCCATACAAAGCGACATTTACCATTTTAAACACACATCCATACAAAGTGACATTTACCGTTTAAAACACACATCCATACAAAGCGACATTTACCGTTTAAAACACACATCCATACAAAGCGACATTTACCATTTTAAACACACATCCATACAAAGCGACATTTACCATTTTAAACACACATCCATACAAAGTGACATTTACCGTTTAAAACACACATCCATACAAAGCGACATTTACCATTTTAAACACACATCCATACAAAGCGACATTTACCATTTTAAACACACGTCCGTACAAAGTGACATTTAAACACACATCCATACAAAGCGACATTTACCATTTTAAACACACATCCATACAAAGCGACATTTACCATTTTAAACACACGTCCATACAAAGTGACATTTACCATTTTAAACACACATCCATACAAAGCGACATTTACCATTTTAAACACACATCCATACAAAGCGACATTTACCATTTTAAACACACATCCATACAAAGCGACATTTACCATTTTAAACACACATCCATACAAAGTGACATTTACCATTTAAAACACACATCCATACAAAGTGACATTTACCATTTTAAACACACATCCATACAAAGCGACATTTACCGTTTAAAACACACATCCATACAAAGCGACATTTACCATTTTAAACACACATCCATACAAAGCGACATTTACCATTTTAAACACACATCCATACAAAGTGACATTTACCGTTTTAAACACACATCCATACAAAGCGACATTTACCGTTTAAAACACACATCCATACAAAGCGACATTTACCATTTTAAACACACATCCATACAAAGCGACATTTACCATTTTAAACACACATCCATACAAAGTGACATTTACCGTTTAAAACACACATCCATACAAAGCGACATTTACCATTTTAAACACACATCCATACAAAGCGACATTTACCATTTTAAATACACATCCATACAAAGCGACATTTACCATTTTAAACACACGTCCGTACAAAGTGACATTTAACAAAGTGACATTTACCATTTTAAACACACATCCATACAAAGTGACATTTACCATTTTAAACACACATTCATACAAAGCGACATTTACCATTTTAAACACACATCCATACAAAGCGACATTTACCATTTTAAACACACATCCATACAAAGCGACATTTACCATTTTAAACACACATCCATACAAAGCGACATTTACCATTTTAAACACACATCCATACAAAGTTACATTTTAAACACACATTTTAAAAACACACATCCATACATAGCGACATTTACCATTTTAAACACACATCCATACAAAGTGAGATTTACCATTTTAAACACACGTCCATACAAAGTGACATTTACCAGTTTAAACACACATTCATACAAAGTGACATTTACCGTTTTAAACACACGTCCGTACAAAGTGACATTTAAACACACGTCTATACAAAGTGACATTTAAACACACGTCTATACAAAGCGACATTTACCATTTTAAACACACATCCATACAAAGTGACATTTACCGTTTAAAACACACATCCATACAAAGTGACATTTACCATTTTAAACACACATTCATACAAAGCGACATTTACCATTTTAAACACACATCCATACAAAGCGACATTTACCATTTTAAACACACGTCCATACAAAATGACATTTACCATTTTAAACACACATCCATACAAAGTGACATTTACCATTTTAAACACACATCCATACAAAGCGACATTTACCATTTTAAACACACATCCATACAAAGTGACATTTACCGTTTAAAACACACATCCATACAAAGCGACATTTACCATTTTAAACACACATCCATACAAAGCGACATTTACCATTTTAAACACACATCCATACAAAGCGACATTTACCATTTTAAACACACATCCATACAAAGTGACATTTACCGTTTAAAACACACATCCATACAAAGCGACATTTACCATTTTAAACACACATCTATACAAAGCGACATTTACCATTTTAAATACACATCCATACAAAGCGACATTTACCATTTTAAACACACGTCCGTACAAAGTGACATTTAAACACACGTCCATACAAAGTGACATTTACCATTTTAAACACACATTCATACAAAGCGATATTTACCATTTTAAACACACGTCCACACAAAGTGACATTTACCATTTTAAACACACATCCATACAAAGCGACATTTACCATTTTAAACACACATCCATACAAAGCGATATTTACCATTTTAAACACACATCCATACAAAGCGACATTTACCATTTGAAACACACATCCATACAAAGTGACATTTACCATTTTAAACACACGTCCATACAAAGTGACACATACCATTTTAAACACACATCCATTCAGAGTGACATTTACCGTTTAAAACACACATCCATACAAAGCGACATTTACCGTTTAAAACACACATCCATATAAAGCGACATTTACCATTTTAAACACACACATCCATAAACACACATCCAAAAAGTGACATTTACCATTTTAAACACACATCCATACAAAGTGACATTTACCATTTTAAACACACATCCATACAAAGCGACATTTACCATTTTAAACACACATCCATACAAAGCGACATTTACCATTTTAAACACACATCCATACAAAGTGACATTTACCATTTTAAACACACATCCATACAAAGTGACATTTACCGTTTAAAACACACACCATCCATACAAAGCGACATTTACCATTTTAAACACACATCCATACAAAGCGACATTTACCGTTTAAAACACACATCCATACAAAGCGACATTTACCATTTTAAACACACATCCATACAAAGCGACATTTACCATTTTAAATACACATCCATACAAAGCGACATTTACCATTTTAAACACACGTCCGTACAAAGTGACATTTAAAAACACACATCCATACAAAGCGACATTTACCAAAACACACATCCATACAAAGCGACATTTACCATTTTAAACACACATCCATACAAAGCGACATTTACCATTTTAAACACACATCCGTACAAAGTGACATTTAAACACACATCCATACAAAGCGACATTTACCATTTTAAACACACATCCATACAAAGCGATATTTACCATTTTAAACACACATCCATACAAAGCGACATTTACCATTTTAAACAGACATCGATACAAAGCGACATTTACCATTTTAAACACATATCCATACAAAGCGACATTTACCATTTTAAACACACGTCCACACAAAGTGACATTTACCATTTTAAACACACATCCATACAAAGCGACATTTACCATTTTTAACACACATCCATACAAAGCGATATTTACCATTTTAAACACACATCCATACAAAGCGACATTTACCATTTTAAACAGACATCGATACTAAGCGACATTTACCATTTTAAACACATATCCATATAAAGCGACATTTACCATTTTAAACACATATCCATACAAAGCGACATTTACCATTTTAAACACACATCCATACAAAGCGATATTTACCATTTTAAACACACATCCATACAAAGCGACATTTACCATTTCAAACACACATCCATACAAAGCGACATTTAAACACACATCCATACAAAGTGACATTTACCGTTTAAAACACACATCCATACAAAGCGACATTTACCATTTTAAACACACATCTATACAAAGCGACATTTACCATTTTAAACACACATCCATACAAAGTGACATTTACCATTTTAAACATACATCCATACAAAGTGACATTTACCGTTTTAAACACACATCCATACAAAGCGACATTTACCATTTTAAACACACGTCCATACAAAGTGACATTTACCATTTTAAACACACATCCATACAAAGCGATATTTACCATTTTAAACACACATCCATACAAAGCGACATTTACCATTTGAAACACACATCCATACAAAGTGACATTTACCATTTTAAACACACGTCCATACAAAGTGACACATACCATTTTAAACACACATCCATTCAGAGTGACATTTACCGTTTAAAACACACAACCATACAAAGCGACATTTACCGTTTAAAACACACATCCATATAAAGCGACATTTACCATTTTAAACACACATCCATACAAAGTGACATTTACCGTTTAAAACACACATCCATACAAAGTGACATTTACCATTTTAAACACACATTCATACAAAGCGACATTTACCATTTTAAACACACATCCATACAAAGCGACATTTACCATTTTAAACACACATCCATACAAAGTGACATTTACCGTTTAAAACACACATCCATACAAAGCGACATTTACCGTTTAAAACACACATCCATACAAAGCGACATTTACCATTTTAAACACACATCCATACAAAGCGACATTTACCATTTTAAACACACATCCATACAAAGTGACATTTACCGTTTAAAACACACATCCATACAAAGCGACATTTACCATTTTAAACACACATCCATACAAAGCGACATTTACCATTTTAAACACACGTCCGTACAAAGTGACATTTAAACACACGTCCATACAAAGTGACATTTACCATTTTAAACACACATTCATACAAAGCGATATTTACCATTTTAAACACACGTCCACACAAAGTGACATTTACCATTTTAAACACACATCCATACAAAGCGACATTTACCATTTTAAACACACATCCATACAAAGCGATATTTACCGTTTAAAACACACATCCATATAAAGCGACATTTACCATTTTAAACACACATCCATACAAAGTGACATTTACCGTTTAAAACACACTTCCATACAAAGTGACTTATACCATTTTAAACACACATCCATTCAGAGTGACATTTACCGTTTAAAACACACATCCATACAAAGCGACATTTACCGTTTAAAACACACATCCATATAAAGCGACATTTACCATTTTAAACACACATCCATACAAAGTGACATTTACCGTTTAAAACACACATCCATACAAAGCGACATTTACCGTTTAAAACACACATCCATACAAAGCGACATTTACCATTTTAAACACACATCCATACAAAGCGACATTTACCATTTTAAACACACATCCATACAAAGTGACATTTACCGTTTAAAACACACATCCATACAAAGCGACATTTACCATTTTAAACACACATCCATACAAAGCGACATTTACCATTTTAAATACACATCCATACAAAGCGACATTTACCATTTTAAACACACGTCCGTACAAAGTGACATTTAAACACACGTCCATACAAAGTGACATTTACCATTTTAAACACACATTCATACAAAGCGACATTTACCATTTTAAACACACATCCATACAAAGCGACATTTACCATTTTAAACACACATCCATACTAAGCGACATTTACCATTTTAAACACACATCCATGCAAAGCGACATTTACCATTTTAAACACACATCCATACAAAGTGACATTTACCATTTTAAACACACATCCATACATAGCGACATTTACCATTTTAAACACACATCCATACAAAGTGAGATTTACCATTTTAAACACACGTCCATACAAAGTGACATTTACCAGTTTAAACACACATTCATACAAAGTGACATTTACCGTTTTAAACACACGTCCGTACAAAGTGACATTTAAACACACGTCTATACAAAGTGACATTTAAACACACGTCTATACAAAGCGACATTTACCATTTTAAACACACATCCATACAAAGTGACATTTACCGTTTAAAACACACATCCATACAAAGTGACATTTACCATTTTAAACACACATTCATACAAAGCGACATTTACCATTTTAAACACACATCCATACAAAGCGACATTTACCATTTTAAACACACGTCCATACAAAATGACATTTACCATTTTAAACACACATCCATACAAAGTGACATTTACCATTTTAAACACACATCCATACAAAGCGACATTTACCATTTTAAACACACATCCATACAAAGTGACATTTACCGTTTAAAACACACATCCATACAAAGCGACATTTACCATTTTAAACACACATCCATACAAAGCGACATTTACCATTTTAAACACACATCCATACAAAGCGACATTTACCATTTTAAACACACATCCATACAAAGTGACATTTACCGTTTAAAACACACATCCATACAAAGCGACATTTACCATTTTAAACACACATCTATACAAAGCGACATTTACCATTTTAAATACACATCCATACAAAGCGACATTTACCATTTTAAACACACGTCCGTACAAAGTGACATTTAAACACACGTCCATACAAAGTGACATTTACCATTTTAAACACACATTCATACAAAGCGATATTTACCATTTTAAACACACGTCCACACAAAGTGACATTTACCATTTTAAACACACATCCATACAAAGCGACATTTACCATTTTAAACACACATCCATACAAAGCGATATTTACCATTTTAAACACACATCCATACAAAGCGACATTTACCATTTGAAACACACATCCATACAAAGTGACATTTACCATTTTAAACACACGTCCATACAAAGTGACACATACCATTTTAAACACACATCCATTCAGAGTGACATTTACCGTTTAAAACACACATCCATACAAAGCGACATTTACCGTTTAAAACACACATCCATATAAAGCGACATTTACCATTTTAAACACACATCCATACAAAGTGACATTTACCGTTTAAAACACACATCCATACAAAGTGACATTTACCATTTTAAACACACATTCATACATAGCGACATTTACCATTTTAAACACACATCCATACAAAGCGACATTTACCATTTTAAACACACGTCCATACAAAATGACATTTACCATTTTAAACACACATCCATACAAAGTGACATTTACCGTTTAAAACACACATCCATACAAAGCGACATTTACCGTTTAAAACACACATCCATACAAAGCGACATTTACCATTTTAAACACACATCCATACAAAGCGACATTTACCATTTTAAACACACATCCATACAAAGTGACATTTACCGTTTAAAACACACATCCATACAAAGCGACATTTACCATTTTAAACACACATCCATACAAAGCGACATTTACCATTTTAAATACACATCCATACAAAGCGACATTTACCATTTTAAACACACGTCCGTACAAAGTGACATTTAAACACACATCCATACAAAGCGACATTTACCATTTTAAACACACATCCATACTAAGCGACATTTACCATTTTAAACACACATCCATACAAAGCGACATTTACCATTTTAAACACACATCCATACTAAGCGACATTTACCATTTTAAACACACATCCATACAAAGCGACATTTACCATTTTAAACACACATCCATACAAAGTGACATTTACCATTTTAAACACACATCCATACAAAGCGACATTTACCATTTTAAACACACATCCATACAAAGTGAGATTTACCATTTTAAACACACGTCCATACAAAGTGACATTTACCAGTTTAAACACACATTCATACAAAGTGACATTTACCGTTTTAAACACACGTCCGTACAAAGTGACATTTAAACACACGTCTATACAAAGTGACATTTAAACACACGTCTATACAAAGCGACATTTACCATTTTAAACACATATCCATACAAAGCGACATTTACCATTTGAAACACATATCCATACAAAGCGACATTTACCATTTTAAACACATATCCATACAAAGCGACATTTACCATTTTAAACACACATCCATACAAAGCGATATTTACCATTTTAAACACACATCCATACAAAGCGACATTTACCATTTCAAACACACATCCATACAAAGCGACATTTAAACACACATCCATACAAAGCGACATTTACCATTTGAAACACATATCCATACAAAGCGACATTTACCATTTTAAACACACATCGATATAAAGCGACATTTACCATTTTAAACACACATCCATACAAAGTGACATTTACCGTTTAAAACACACATCCATACAAAGTGACATTTACCATTTTAAACACACATTTTCATACATAGCGACATTTACCATTTTAAACACACATCCATACAAAGCGACATTTACCATTTTAAACACACGTCCATACAAAATGACATTTACCATTTTAAACACACATCCATACAAAGTGACATTTACCGTTTAAAACACACATCCATACAAAGCGACATTTACCGTTTAAAACACACATCCATACAAAGCGACATTTACCATTTTAAACACACATCCATACAAAGCGACATTTACCATTTTAAACACACATCCATACAAAGTGACATTTACCGTTTAAAACATACGTCCATACAAAGCGACATTTACCATTTTAAACACACATCCATACAAAGTGACATTTACCATTTTAAACACACATCCATACAAAGCGACATTTACCATTTTAAACACACATCCATACAAAGTGAGATTTACCATTTTAAACACACGTCCATACAAAGTGACATTTACCTGTTTAAACACACATTCATACAAAGTGACATTTACCGTTTTAAACACACGTCCATACAAAGTGACATTTACCAGTTTAAACACACATTCATACAAAGTGACATTTACCGTTTTAAACACACGTCCGTACAAAGTGACATTTAAACACACGTCTATACAAAGTGACATTTAAACACACGTCTATACAAAGCGACATTTACCATTTTAAACACATATCCATACAAAGCGACATTTACCATTTGAAACACATATCCATACAAAGCGACATTTACCATTTTAAACACATATCCATACAAAGCAACATTTACCATTTTAAACACACATCCATACAAAGCGATATTTACCATTTTAAACACACATCCATACAAAGCGACATTTACCATTTCAAACACACATCCATACAAAGCGACATTTAAACACACATCCATACAAAGTGACATTTACCGTTTAAAACACACATCCATACAAAGCGACATTTACCATTTTAAACACACATCTATACAAAGCGACATATACCATTTTATACACTCATCCATACAAAGCGATATTTACCATTTTAAACACACATCCATACAAAGTGACATTTACCATTTTAAACATACATCCATACAAAGTGACATTTACCGTTTTAAACACACATCCATACAAAGCGACATTTACCATTTTAAACACACGTCCGTACAAAGTGACATTTAAACACACGTCCATACAAAGTGACATTTACCATTTTAAACACACTTTCATACAAAGCGACATTTACCATTTTAAACACACATCCATACAAAGCGACATTTACCATTTTAAACACACATCCATACAAAGCGACATTTACCATTTTAAACACACATCCATACAAAGCGACATTTACCATTTTAAACACACATCCATACAAAGCGACATTTACCATTTTAAACACACGTCCATACAAAGTGAGATTTACCATTTTAAACACACGTCCATACAAAGTGACATTTACCATTTTAAACACACGTCCATACAAAGTGACATTTACCAGTTTAAACACACATTCATACAAAGTGACATTTACCGTTTTAAACACACGTCCGTACAAAGTGACATTTAAACACACGTCTATACAAAGTGACATTTACCAGTTTAAACACACGTCCGTACAAAGTGACATTTACGATTTTAAACAGACGTCCGTACAAAGTGACATTTAAACACATATCCATACAAAGCGACATTTAAACACACATCCATGCAAAGCGACATTTACCATTTTAAACACACATCCATACAAAGCGACATTTACCATTTTAAACACACATCCATACAAAGTGACATTTACCGTTTTAAACACACATCCATATAAAGTGACATTTACCATACGTTTCAGGTAATCTTTTATTAGAATAACTAAGTAGTTAGGCAGTTCTATCACAGAGTTTTAAACACACATCCATACAGTTACATGATTCAAGTACTTTCTCTACATTCATACATCTATACTAAAATACTATTAATAGCTCACTCGGTATCTGATACACTCTCTAAAGAACAAGCAACTACATATCAAAAAACTTCCAATACGCTCACTCATGTATCAATATAATTTCAATACACTCTCTAAATAACATATATTTATATCAATTTATTTCCAATACGCTCTCTCAAGAACAAACATACATATCAAATTAATTCTAATACACCCTCTAAAGAATAAACATCTATATATCATATTATTTCTAATATACTCCAGAAAAGACAAGAATAACTTTGTTTGTTTGAAGTTAAGCACAAAGCTACACAAATGGCTATCTGTGCTCTGCCCACCGCTGGTATTGAAACCCGATTTCAGTTATAAGTCAATAGATATATCGTTGTGCCAGTGGGGAGCCAAAAATAACTCAATTTCATTATAATCTACGTTTTTACCATTGAGACTTCGTCAATATTAAATAGCTGTATCTCAGCAAAATTGAGTTTAAAAATTATTTTTAGACCTTTTAAAAATAGAAATGGTTTTAAGTATATATACATAAAAATAAAAATGGTATTAAGCCTATATTACAATACAAATATTATTAAGCCAACTTAAGAATACAAATGCTGCTAAGCCTAATTAAGAATACAGATGCTGCTAAGCCTAATGAAGAATATAAATGCTGCTAAGCCTAATTGAGAATACAAACAATCATAGAGCTATTTACTTTTCTGTGCATTTATGTTTGGCTATATAGTGTCTTGGGAATATTAACTCTCTTTACAGATTTCCAGAGGCCGGCTCTTTGGTTTCAGTTGTGTCGGGAATTTTTTTTTTTTTGCTGATAAAAGATTTTGAAAAATGTTGCTGCTACAGTTAAGATCTTACGTGTCCTTTGGTACTTTATACTGCTGCTACAGTTAAGATCTTACGTGTCCTTTGGTACTTTATACTGCTGCTACACTTAAGATCTTACATATCCTTTGGTACTTTATACTGCTGCCACAGTTAAGATCTTACGTGTCCTTTGGTACTTTATACTGCTGCTACACTTAAGATCTTACATATCCTTTGATACTTTATACTGCTGCCACAGTTAAGATCTTACGTGTCCTTTGGTACTTTATACTGCTGCTACAGTTAAGATCTTACATGTCCTTTGGTACTTTATACTGCTGCCACAGTTAAGATCTTACGTGTCCTTTGGTACTTCATATTGCTGCCACAGTTAAGATCTTACGTGTCCTTTGGTACTTTATACTGCTGCTACAGTTAAGATCTTACGTGTCCTTTGGTACTTTATACTGCTGCTACAGTTAAGATCTTACATGTCTTTTGGTACTTTAAACTGTTGCTACAGTTAAGATCTTACATGTCCTTTGGTACTTTATACTGCTGCCACAGTTAAGATCTTACATCAATTTGTTAGATTAATACGAACCTTTAGGAAAGCAAACTTTCCTTCTTGAGTGGTGAGTTGGGATTTCTACAAAAGGTAAGATTTGCAGATTATTGTAAAGGTCTTCAATATTCTCGTGAATATATGTAGTGCAGATCACCATGACAACCTGGGAGTGTTTAATTGGCTTTCCCTGAGTATATAGCAGGATGTAGTTGTCTTCCATCATAGGGAAATACAAGACTGGGACAATATAGAGAAGTGTAAAAATCAAAACAGTTTATGTGAGAAGAAATAAAAAAAATGATTGTGTTTGTGGTACCATAACTTTATAAACTAGGAATCGTGTGGTTTCCACTTCTTTCTTTTTAACTGAACTCTCTGTCTCTGTGAACTTAACGAACGTATAATAGCTGCGATGAAGTTGAAAATATATGGAACGTGAAACAAAGTATTCTAAGCATTGGTCCACTTTTCTGAGGTACTTGTATAATCCAGAAAAAAATATGTGGAACGTGAAACAAAGTATTTTATGCATTGGTCCACTTTTCTGAGGTACTTGTATAATCCAGAAAAAAATATGTGGAACGTGAAACAAAGTATTCTAAGCATTGGTCCACTTTTCTGAGGTACTTGTATAATCCAGAAAAAAATATGTGGAACGTGAAACAAAGTATCCTAAGCAATGGTCCATTTTTCTGAGGTACTTGTATAATCCAAGAAAAAATATGTGGAACGTGAAACAAAGTATCCTAAGCATTGGTCCACTTTTCTGAGGTACTTGTATAATCCAGAAAAAAATATGTGGAACGTGAAACAAAGTATTCTAAGCATTGGTCCACTTCTCTGAGGTACTTGTATAATCCAGAAAAAATATATGGAACGTGAAACAAAGTATCCTAAGCAATGGTCCACTTTTCTGAGGTACTTGTATAATCCAGAAAAAAATATATGGAACGTGAAACAAAGTATTTTAAGCATCAGTCCAGTTTTCTGAGGTACTTGTATAATCCAGAAAAAAAAATATGTGGAACGTGAAACAAAGTATTCCAAGCATTGGTCCACTTTTCTGAGGTACTTGTATAATCCAGAAAAAAATCGTAATTTTCTTTCATTTTACAATTTTTTGTGATGTGATATTCAGTAAAACGAAAGTTTTTGTGGTTTACAATTATTCATCTAATTATTTCTGTTTATCCACTTATTTATTTGAGAAATGGAGACAATAAAACAACTTTCATTCCAAACTTTTCTTTACGCAGTAAACATATTATTAATTGTTTTCCATCAAAACAAGTTTTTAAATTGAAAATAACATTGCATTTTGTTATTACATTAAAAAGTCATTTCTTCTTTTAAACAATGCAAGAAAAGATGAACCACGCACAACAACATGTTTATTCATGAAGTTTAGAAGACAATGTTCATTCTTAAGATGTGTACCCCACATAATTGTCTTTAAAGCCGAACAAGATCAAACTATTTAAATTATTATGATTTGGTTGTCATTTTATGTTTCGTTCAAAGCTACACGAGAGCTATCTTCGGTAACCGTCCCTAATTTAACAGTGGTCGACTAGAGAGAAGACAGCTAGTCATCACCACCCACCTCCAAATCTTTGACTACTCTTTTACCAACAAAGAGTGGAATTAACCATCACATTGTAAGCCGCTACAGCTGAAAGGGCAGGTATGTTTGTTGAGGTGGATTCGAGCCCGCGATCCACAGATTAGGAATTCAGCGTCCTAAGCACCAGACCATATTGTACCTAAATTATTATGATACGTATAACAACCCTTCCGTTTATTCAGTATTCTAATGAAACATTCTTCATACAAGAGTCTAGCATAAATAATATTTTGTGAACCAATTATAATTACTGAGTTTCAAGTTTCACCACCAGTTGTTGTTCGTTACTGAGCACAAGGCGACAGGATTGGGTTATCTATGTTCTGTCCACAACGGATATCGAAACCCGGTTTCTAGCGGTATAAGCTTACAGACATATCATTGTGCCATTGGGGGGGGGGGGCAAACGAAATTAATAGTGCAATCATCACATGGTATTTCCAGATGATCACCAACACAAGTATTAACCAGACCAAATACTGGGTGTCCAATGAGATCGGATGAGACCTGGTGGAATGATGGTTATTCACCAATAGATATTCCAAAAATCAGAAGTTTGGTTCGTTCTGAATTTCGTGGAAAGCTACACGAGGGCTATCTGCGCTGGCCGTCCCTAATTTAGTATTGTACGACTTGAGGGAAGGCAGCTAGTCATCACCTCCCACCTCCAACTCTTTTACCAACGAACAGTGGGATTGACCGACACATTATAACACCCCTACGACTGAAAGGGCTAGCATGTCTGGTGTGAAGGGGATCCGAACCCGCGACCCTTGGATTACAAGTCGAATGCCTTAATTACCTCGCCATGCTGGGCCAAAACCCCAAGTTAGCAAACCACTTGATATCAAAGTTATTGGATTTGTTCTAAAACATTTTTACAAAAAAGTAAAAAAATCTCAAAGTACAAACTCATGATGGTACCCATACCAGCCGTTTTAACTGATATATTTTTCTCTACAAGTGGGTTTTCTCGTCATCACAGATGGCACCCATCATTATAAAGGTCACTCCGTCATAAAGTCTAATAACAATGAATCTGAATTGATTTTACTGTAGTAGGTAAATAATACGGGAATATCCAATCAGTTACTTCAAATTGGTTAGTCCTAACTGTATTTCAGTAATTTGTTCTGCTAGTTTTACATATTCCATAAAAATAACCAGTTTGACAATTTTGTAGTTTCGTTTGGCGGTGAAATTAATACTCATTGGTTAACTTGTGACTGTGTTCCTGTTTTGATATTCGAATTATTAATCAATACAGGTAAGCTTTTATCGCCTTCTAGCGAGAATGTTAAACATACTGCGATACGCAACTGCATCACGAAATACGTGATAAGTATTATACAGATATTTGATTCATTATCAAGTTTAGAAACTGTTCTCTGACTGCTCTATCTATCTAGTAGTTTAAACCTTTATTTGTTACATCAATTTATATATGTAAAAACGGCTGGTATGGGTGCAAGTGGGTTTTCTCGTGGTCACGGATTAAATCAATTTAGTTTCTAGGAAAAACCTTATATAATTATTTTTATTTTTACATGTTGTTATTTTCAATTTAGCACAAAGCTACACAATGGGCTATATGTACTCTGCCCACCACGGGTATTGAAACTTGGGTTTTAGCGTTGTAAGTCCGCAGACTAGGGGGCTTTTTTTTTTTGTTTACGTGTAGCATATGTTTGATTATAAAGCGTGATATTATATCTGATGTTTGTTTTGAAATATTGACATTTTTGGTCATATCTAGATAACTATGTGCGTAACTATCTATAAAACCAGGCTGGCTAAAAATGCTTTTATTGTATTTAATTCGTTTTGGGAAAATTCATGTCAACTAGCTGTTTCGTTAGGGCGAAAAATATAATTTTACCAAATTATTAGTTTATACAAAATGCGGAATCTAACCATTAATATTAAACCATGAGTATGTGTGAGTGTATGTAAATACATTTCTAAGTAGTGATGTTGTTAAGTGCCAGAATATGATAAACATTAAAATTAATAAGTGATGTTCCGTGATAAACATTAAAATTGATACGTGATGTTCCGTGATAATAATTAAAATTGATAAGTGATGTTCCGTGATAAACATTAAAATTGATAAGTGATGTTCCGTGATAATAATTAAAATTGATAAGTGATGTTCCGTGATAAACATTAAAATTGATAAGTGATGTTCCGTGATAATAATTAAAATTGATACGTGATGTTCCGTGATAATAATTAAAATTGATACGTGATGTTCCGTGATAATAATTAAAATTGATAAGTGATGTTCCGTGATAATAATTAAAATTGATACGTGATGTTCCGTGATAATAATTAAAATTGATACGTGATGTTCCGTGATAATAATTAAAATTGATAAGTGATGTTCCGTGATAATAATTAAAATTGATACGTGATGTTCCGTGACAAACATTAAAATTAATACGTGATGTTCCGTGATAATAATTAAAATTGATACGTGATGTTCCGTGACAAACATTAAATCTGATTATTGTAGCAACTGTCTGGTATTTTGAGATTCACTTCGGTAATATAAAGGTCTGAAGTGCAGTCGACAATTCCACAACCATTGTTGTTGATGGAACAAATAAAATATTGTCTCTATATTTATATTATTAGTTTATATGTTTCAAGGAAGTCAATACATAGTATGTATTATATATATAAATATACAAACTATTCATGAAGTTCTAGCCAGTACGACATTGCTGTATTTATCGTGACTGTTTGTAATCAAACCTGTATAAGGGTTGTCTATATGTGCTGAGCTTATCAGGAGCATCGAAACATATAAATTCACAACTTTATTACTTAGTTACTGGGGGGGGAGAGGCTATAACCTGTTTAATACAAATAGATATGTAAAATAAACTGGGTAATTACATTGATATTACAAATAGACGAATTCATTACATCGAGATAGATGGAAACGACTTAAAATATAATGTTTATATGTTCAAAGTATATTTAGTATATTTGTACTCATGGCCCGGCATGGCCAGGTGGGTTAAGGCGTTCGACTCGTAATCTGAGAGTCGCAGGTTTTAATCCCCGTCGCACCAAATATGCTCGTCCTTTCAGTCGTGGGGGCGTTATAATGTGACGGTCAATCCAATTATTTGTTGGTAAAAGAGTAGCCCAAGAGTTGGCGGTGGGTGGTGATAACTAGCTGCCTTCCTCTAGTCTTACACTACTAAATTAGGGACGGCTCCTATTCGGAGCCGGGATCATTAGTCTTTGTTCTTATCACAATTGTGTAAAAATAACGTAGATTATTTAACCGGCCGACGCACGTTAAGTTAGGAACACTTGCTAAATACGCTTCATTCATTTCACCCAAACCGCTTTACTAAGTATCATTCCAATACATAAAATAGGTCGACGTTTTAAACAACATTGTTTTAACTTGATGGACTTGGTATTACTAGTAGAATATAAATTAAATATTACTGATAAAGTACGACTTTGATTCATTTACCAATAATTCAGAAATATAGACTAAATATTGGTTATAAGGTACTAGTTTGATTCAGTGGTGGAATACACATTAAATACCACCGATAAAGTACGAGTGTGATTCATTTATTAATACTTAAGGAATATAGATTAAATACTGCTGATAAAGTAAACTTGATTCGTTTTACTATATTACAGTTATATGTAATGCTAGAAAAATTTATTACATCACTCAGTTTTTTTACACACTTATGTTCGGAACCATCATCTGTCGTGAGGCCCTAATTCATGTGTTTCATGGATGATGCAATACTGTCAAATTATTACACCATCAGATTTAGGCTGTTTAGGAATTGCACCAGCCGTTTTGGGACTATAAATAGGAGTTCTTATTGAGAGTCAGCTAAGAAGCTTATCTACAACAACGTTCACGTGATGCTACAATGGCCAAGGATTGCGAGTTAAACCACGTAAGGGGAAGTCATTTTGGACTTTTCACGAAGTAGAATTCTAAAAAAAAATAAATTTAACCAGTTCACTGTGAGTTGTTGGCCACAGAAATAGACAAAGACTGGCCGGCTGTATGGAGTAACGGAAGTTAAACTCCTACAGTAAGGGAGACTGCATCCTGAAACGCACGAGCCTGCAAAATTGTAAAGTGTTGTCCACAAACCTCATAAGAGCATGGAAGGAAACTTCATGTGTTTAGCCAGTTTCCCAGCAAGATAGCCAAGACAGAAACCTTTCGTTACCAGCAAGATGAGGCCCAACTGGACCAAAGTAAAGCGATATTTTTAGAGGTGTCAAGGTAGTTTAAACTCTTCGGGTCTGATGGAAAACACTTCGGTTGACGTCGATGTCCAGAATAGCCTCTTCTAACGTATTTTAATGGGAATTCTTTTGTTGTCAAGGTGTGAGACGCCATTTTATAAAAGTACCTCAAGTCCTAGTTGAAACCAACAGTCGAACTCACTTTGGTGGAACTGACCAGTGTACATTCCAGGATGATTCCACTTCTTTTCTCAGAGATAAATAGGTTGGTAATAGTCATACGATCTATGCAGGACACGTGAAATATAAAAGTCATTTCTTCTACGTGTATTTAGAAGCCATCATAGGTTTTTACGGTGCACAATTTTGTACAAAATAACAGGAATTACGCAAAGAATGAAAAAAATCAAACTGTGTGATATAAAATATTAATTACTGGTAATAAAATATGTCCTTGATTTTATTAACAATACTAGAGGAATACAGATTAAACACTATTCATTTAAATTAAGCTAGATCCACTTAACAATACAAGAGAAATACAGATTAAACACTGTTGATTTAATTTAAGCTAGACCCACTTAACAATACTGGAGGAATACAGATTAAACACTGGTTGATTTAATTTAAGCTTGGTCCACTTAACAACACTAGAGGAATACAGATTAAACACTGGTTTATTTAATTCAAGCAAAATCCACTTAACAATACTAGAAAAATACAGATTAAACACTGTTGATTTAACTTGAGCTAGATCCACGCAACAACACTAAAGGAATACAGATTAAACACTGTTGATTTAATTTGAGTTAGATCCACTTAACAATACTGGAGGAATACAGATTAAATACGGTTCATTTAATTTAAGTTAGATCCACTTAACAACACTAGAGGAATACAGATTAAACACTGTTGATTTAATTTATGCTAGATCCACTTAACAATACTGGAGAAATACAGATTAAACACTGTTGATTTAATTTATGCTAGATCCACTTAACAATACTGGAGAAATACAGATTAAACACTGTTGATTTAATTTGAGCTAGATCCACTTAACAATACTGGAGGAATACAGATTGAACACTGTTGATTTAATTTGAGCTAGGTCCACTTAGCAATACTAGAGGAATACAGATTGAACACTGTTGATTTAATTTGAGCTAGATCCACTTAACAATACTGGAGAAATACAGATTGAACACTGTTGATTTAATTTGAGCTAGATCCACTTAGCAATACTAGAGGAATACAGATTAAACACTGTTGATTTAATTTGAGCTAGATCCACTTAACAATACTGGAGAAATACAGATTGAACACTGTTGATTTAATTTGAGCTAGATCCACTTAGCAATACTAGAGGAATACAGATTGAACACTGTTGATTTAATTTGAGCTAGATCCACTTAACAATACTGGAGAAATACAGATTGAACACTGTTGATTTAATTTGAGCTAGATCCACTTAACAATACTAGAGGAATACAGATTAAACACTGTTGATTTAATTTGAGCTAGATCCACTTAGCAATACTAGAGGAATACAGATTAAACACTGTTGATTTAATTTAAGCTTGGCCCACTTAAAAATACTACAAGAAAACAGATTAAACACTGTTGATTTAATTTGAGCTACATCAACTTAACAATACAAAAGGATTACAGATTAGACACTGTTGATTTAATTTAAGCTCGGTTCACTTAACAACACTAGAGGAATACAGATTAAACACTGTTGATTTAATTTAAGCTAGGTCCACTTAACAATACTAGAGGAATACAGATTAAACACTGTTGATTTAATTTAAGCTAGATCCACTTAACAATACTAGAGGAATACAGATTAAACACTGTTGATTTAATTTGAGCTAGATCCACTTAGCAATACTAGAGGAATACAGATTAAACACTGTTGATTTAATTTAAGCTTGGCCCACTTAAAAATACTACAAGAAAACAGATTAAACACTGTTGATTTAATTTGAGCTACATCAACTTAACAATACAAAAGGATTACAGATTAGACACTGTTGATTTAATTTAAGCTCGGTTCACTTAACAACACTAGAGGAATACAGATTAAACACTGTTGATTTAATTTAAGCTAGGTCCACTTAACAATACTAGAGGAATACAGATTAAACACTGTTGATTTAATTTAAGCTAGATCCACTTAACAATACTAGAGGAATACAGATTAAACACTGTTGATTTAATTTGAGCTAGATCCACTTAGCAATACTAGAGGAATACAGATTAAACACTGTTGATTTAATTTAAGCTTGGCCCACTTAAAAATACTACAAGAAAACAGATTAAACACTGTTGATTTAATTTGAGCTACATCAACTTAACAATACAAAAGGATTACAGATTAGACACTGTTGATTTAATTTAAGCTCGGTTCACTTAACAACACTAGAGGAATACAGATTAAACACTGTTGATTTAATTTGAGCTAGATCCACTTAACAATACAAGAGAAATACAGATTAAACACTGTTGATTTAATTTAAGCTAGACCCACTTAACAATACTAGAGGAATACAGATTAAACACTGTTGATTTAATTTGAGCTAGATCCACTTAACAACATTTGTAGAATATATTTAAACAGTGGTGATCAAACCTAGGATTCTGCCGTTGTATTACATTTAAACGAATATTAGGTTACGATGTTTGCGTGTGTGTTTTTTCCAGCGGCAAAGCCCATTGCTATGTCCACCAATGGGAATCGAATTTTTAATGTTAGCACTGTTTGTACGTCGAGAGCTGGCGAATCGATAAAATTGATATGTTGTGATAAGGCTGAAGTTGTTTGCTTTGTGATGTTTCTTTTAATCTGAATATGTTTTAATAAACATCTAATCTGCAATACATAATCAAAACTTGAGGTAAATCTGAGAAAAACTGATATCCAGTACACATGATTTTAATAACAAATATTTAATATGGTTAGTGTGTTATATTTACACAATGTTTTTGTTTTATGTGTCGTTAAGCACAAAGCAACATATTGAGTTATCTCTGCTGTGCAACCACGGGTATCAAAATCCAGATTCTGTGTTATAAACATCCTTACTTCCTACTGCACCACTGACAGACATTTAACCAATACTTTTAAAATATCATGTCAGGTTTCGTACAGTCCTTGGGAATGTAGTTGTAGTGTTCTGACATTGTCAGTATAATTCTGGTCTCTAACTTATTAATGTAGTTGTAATGTTTTGATGTTACTTATATAGTTGTGGTCCTTGATTTATCAATATACTTGTAGTGTTCTGACATTACACTATGTAACACAAATTTTGTTCCTGGATAGTATGTGTTTAATTACTTATGTTGTAAAGGTACAGAAAATGGTCATTATTCCCTTCAAACTTTGCTTTTGTGACCTGGATAATGAAATTTAGAAATTAATCTATTTTCTTTGTAAAAACGGGCAAATTTGTACATTTACATAAGGTCTGAATAAAACAACATATGAATCAAGATTTCCATGTATTTATACTAAAGTTATACAAAAATGTTTCGAAGTGAGTAGTTTTTCGAGATTTGCGACTGTAATGTAAATCACTTTCACGTATCAGCCCCCAAATATAGTCTTGACATTCGACTCAGTTAGACCAAGATCTCTGATCAAGTCATTGAGGTCTCTTTGGTTGGGGTAGTATGGGTTTCTCTCACCAGATGAACCTCTGAAATTGTAATCTGGATTTTCAACGTCTACCTCCTCTTCTGATTTGCTGTTCTCTTCTGAGGATGGCTGCTTTCTCTCTGGTGAAGTGGTTACAGGTAGCTCAGGGCAGTGTGGGACTGGGGCGATGGATGATGGAAGGTCCGGATACATGATAGCAGATGTATTCTTACCAACCCGACGTTTGGAAGGGTCCACCATGCAGAAGTAGCAATTGCTTGAGTGGTCAGTGGGTTCACACCAAATTCTTGGAACAGTTAACTTCATGGCTCTCTTTTCCCCTCTGTACCATCCTGTAAAAGAGAAAAAAATAAAATTGTTATTATGAAGAATAAATATATTTCATCCACAACTAATGTGTAAGAGGTTCAAAATATTTTATATGTGATATTTTTTTCTGTACTATTCGAATTTAAAAAAAATAATTTAAAAGATATTTAAAATTTGAAAGGAGTAAAATTTGTATAATATAAAATCTTACTATTCAAGCAAACAAAAATTGTCCGTCTCACCTTCTAGTGTTTCTTTGCAGTGCTCGCAGGTAAAATGATTTGCCCAGGTTTTATCTTTATCCCCGACAGACATGTTGAAATATGTCTTGTGGGCTTCACTTATTTTAGCAGATGCTGTCACGGAGTACTTTTCCGATCTTGTCTTGATAAATTAGCCACATACGTAGCAGAAAGCTTCTGGAGAATGTTTATAGCTTCTTGATGCCATCTCTGATAAAATCAGATAGGTCTATATGTTCACATAGGCAGCTAGAACTAAACTGAAGTGGTGAGCCTCTGTATATATTTCTATAAAAAAGTTCTAGAAAATTCTAAAAGTAAGTTCTAAAACATGCTAGAAAATTCTTGTAAGTTCTACAATATTCCAGAAAGTTCTTGTAGTTTCGAGAATCATCTCTATTAACTACTCAGTACTTAATCCACGTGGAATGTTTTGGAAAATGGGTAAATTTGAAAATTTCATTACCCAGGTCACAAAAGCAAAGTTTGAAGAGAAAAATAGGTCTTTTCCATTAACTTTAGGCATAAGCAATTGAGAAATAACACTTTCTGTCCAGAAATAAGAAAACATTTGTTACACAGTGTTATCAGTACGGTTGTGGTCTTTGACGTATTAATATAGCTGTAGTGTTTTTTCAGTGTTGATATAACCGTGTTTTAGTGTTGTCATTATAACTGTGGTGTATTTTTCTTCTTTGTATATCTCACAAGTGTGGTATCAGTGTATATGTGTTGTGTTCTTCTGCTCTCAGTGTAGCACTTTCACTCTATCAACAGTGTTATGAAACCATTAGTAGATCTATCATTCTGGCGTTACGAGTCGTTGTGATAATTAAATTTTTCCGAGAACAATCGTATTATGACGTCACTAGCTGCTGTAAAATTTTGATGTTAGGGTACAACCAACTTTTCACGTCTAACTGGTCGATACACAGTAATGTCTGATCAGGGCGGCTAGCGCAGATAACCCTCGTGTAGCTTTGCGCGAAATTAAAAAAACAAACCATCTTCAATTTCCAGTTTATTTTATATTGTTCAAGTGTAGATTCTGATGTTCATGAAGGTGAATTCATTCGATGGTCAGAGGTTCGATTCCCCTCGGTAGACTCAGCAGATAGCCCAATGTGGCTTTGCTATAAAAAACACACACATAATTGTATTCTGTTCCTTAGCTTCACTAGCATACAAACTATAAAATTAAGGTAGCTTTTCAAACAAATCTGATTCTGATATTCTAGCGCTAAGTCTGGTCGTACTAAAGGTACATATCGTCACATCTAAGTTTTAAAAATGCATTCCGTCTATTATGCTAACAAACGTAAGGTGTAGGATCTAGGATTCAGTCTAGTATGCTATCAAACACAATCTATGGTCCAGTCTAATCTATCACTGAGCGTAAAATATTTGATGAAAGATTAAGAATGTGGTATAACTTATTACCATACGTAAAGTCTAGGATGAAAAATACAGTATTCAGACTATTATGTTATCAAACTTTTAATATTGAACATAAGATGTTGGTGCAGTAAAGAATGAATAGAGAAAACCTTTAAGTTCCTTTCGTCCTGATTACTCACGGAAGTAGATCACTCAATTAGGATACAGTGTGAATAGTACTTTCTCATATAAAGCCATGTTCTGTCAGTGGAAGACTGTTTTTTGGAATTTCGCACAAAGCTACTCGAGGGCTATCTGTGCTAGCCGTCCCTAATTTAGCAGTGTAAGACTAGAGGGAAGGCAGCTAGTCATCACCACCCACCGCCAACTCTTGGGCTACTCTTTTACCAACGAATAGTGGGATTGACCGTCACATTATACGCCCCCCACGGCTGGGAGGGCGAGCATGTTTAGCGCGACGCGGGCGCGAACAGGCGACTCTCGGATTACGAGTCGCACGCCTTACGCGCTTGGCCATACCAGGCCCTTCCACATCAGACTATCTGCTGAGCCCACCCAGAGGAATCGAACCCCTGATTTTAGCGTTGTAAATCCGAAGACATACCGCTGTACTAGCGGGTGGCGTAGTGGAAGACAGAACAATTCATCTTAACAGCTCTCACAGTGGCAAAGACTCATACTACTGAAAACCTGGTTTCGATATCCGCGGTGGGCAGAGCACAGATAGCCCTTTTGTGCATAATAACAAAATAGAACCATCTTAACTGCATAAGAAACTAATAGTTTTTTTTTAATTGAAAAGGTTAACTTGTATCCATTCCCTCTCTCCTCCAAACCCATTTGGAGTTAAAATAATTCAGAGTTCCGCTACATAATACATTTTGTAGTGAACTTACGGATATTCTGCAGTTCCTACCCAATAATTAAGCGGGAAAACAGAGTATGACACAAAGGTAGGTTGGAACTGAAATAGCCGCGGTGGGAACATTTGTAAATTATATCCAACAGACGTTCCACGAGGAGTGTCACATCAGAACACGCCCCTGGTGACTCAGCTGTGAGTCTACAGTGCTAAAAATGGGGTTTCGATACTGGGCAGGTCACAGACAATCTCTTTATATAGTTTTTTTTATTTCACAACACCCAAACTAAGCCATGATTCACATTCAAGAAAAATTCTAAATTTAAAAATATTTTTTTTCGTGAGAGTGAATGTGTAAACAAGCCTAGCGTCAGAAACAACAAACACTATTATATTGGGAGCCCTAATGCACCCACTCCAAATGTCAATAATTTGAATATGATTTCGTAAGAGAAAATATATTAAACATTTCTTACTGTTACAGTAAAAAAAACATTTATTCATGTCTGACAACACAGTCGTTTCCCGCTGCTACAGCGGTAAGACTACGGATTTACAACGCTAAAATCAGGCGTTCGATTCCTCTCGGTGGACTCAGCAGATAACCCAATGTGGGTTTGCTATAAGAAAACAAAACAACACAGTCCCAAGGCGAGACAATGTATATTTATGGTCTTACAACGCTAAAATCTAGCGTTTAATTACACGTTGGGGACTCGGCAGATAATCCAATGCGAGCTTGTTCTAAAAAGAAAACTGTCAATCAATATCCCTCCATTTTTTTTTCAATTCACATCCCGAATGACATTTTAGGCGATCAATCCTACTGGATCATTAAGCCACTTGGTTACTTGAGCTTTAGGCCTATCAACTACCAGGGTTAATGAGGCCGCGCAGCTCAGAGGAAACGCTGCTGTCAAGACAACGATCACGTGCACAAGCTAACACACATTTTCAAAGCAGTTATTATTACGTAACATATTATCCTGTGAAGCGGTTGCTGAAAGCTTTGAACGCGAGGAAAACAACAATTCACTTTTGTTACTTTGAACTAGACTGTTTGAAATTAAATACAGACAAAACTGTTCATTTTACTTTTGATATTTTCGTTGAAAACCAACGGATTGTTCCGTCAAGAAATTATGGCCGACGCCCAGTGTTGAAACTGTCACGTTCATTTATTTTTTGTAGTTATTTCTAATGGATTCTATTTGTAATTATATACATTATTTTCGTAGGAAGTAGATTGATTTTATTCGCTACCAGTTCAAAGGCCAAGTTTCTTTTTTTTTTTAATGTTTATTTTTGAAAATGAATGATAAAACAATGGAAGTTGGTTATTGACGTCATCACTTAGGAAATAAGTCTGCCATTACGTGACCAGTATTGTAAGCTGAAGGTAACACAGAGAACACTTTGGTCTAATAATCCTTACCATTGGCGATATAATTTGTATTAATTCATTTCGTAGTTACATTACTGTACGTGCCCGTAGAAGTTTAATATTTTTTGGACAAAAAAAAAATCTCCATACACATTTAAATGTTTATGGCTGTAACCAAGATAATAAAATGTCTTTTTGCTTTTTGGTTTTAACGATTCGTACTAAAAATTGAATTATCGTGAACTTTACCATTTTGGTGTGATTCAGTTTCTCAATTTCACGGTATGGTGTCACACAATCTAGAATAACTACACGTATGACTGACAGGAGACTTCAGTAGTTACTCAAGTTTTGTACAAAGACTAAATTGTACACTTCATTCAATATTTTACGACACACACACACACACACATGTATTCTAATAAACATAGGTTCATTAGTTGCATGGTAAGGAATACACATGTACGCTACTACTGGTTATTCTATAAACCAAACAAATGTTACATTTTAAAAATCACTTTATGGTATCACCTATTGTTTTAAGTCTAAAGCCAGTAACTGATTCATATTATACAGATAAGAATTTATAATAAAACATAACACATTTAAACTGTGCCACCCTATACAATGACTTTCTTGAAGTGGTAATAGACTTTTATTTATAAAATTTATTACGATAAACTATGAATTTTCTGCTACATTTCGCAGTGAAACTATTACCGAAATCCTCTAAATAATAATCTTCAAAACAACCAAGTTTGATTAAGTTTTGCTTTCACATATCTATAAAAAAAACAAAAAACAATTTTAAGTATTGATAACTTAATGATTTTTATTTATATATGAAAGTTATTACGCCAGACAGATATTTGCCTACGCGTCTGAAAAAAGTTGCTTGAAGTAACACCAATTATCACACACAAATTTATGGTTGTTCGGTAGCTTATTCTGCTAAAGAAAGAACTTTCATGAAAACAGCCACAGGCTATGCACGAAAGAAATAAATCCAACAGACCCGATCAACAGCAAGACTTGGGGAGACTGCGGGCATTTTCAAGGTTACAAACAAGATGGCCAACACATTTCGCGATCTGGTAGATAAAGTTTTTAACTCTTGTATTATAGACTTTCACCAAGAAACTTTATATTTTGAATTACTTACATTATTAGCATTCATACATATTATTTTAATACACTGTATCATATAGCAATATTTCACAATTATTCTTCATTTTACGTTTTTTTTTAATAATTACAATGAATTTTATGAGCACAAAGACGGACGTGGTTTATCAGTTTTGTTTTTTTTAAATATACCTCAGCAATACTGTTTGTATCAAATATATTTTGTGCGATAATGTTTATTTAGATATTAAAAATAGAGCTAATATCATTTAGAACGATACCACTACTAGGTAAATCAACCGTCGTCTTTTATTGACAAAATTACAAACCGATTTTGAAACAAACATTAGTTTTAAAAAAAATATTACATTTCAAACAATAAGTTAACATTGTCTTTCTCGTAAGATGAAACATTAGGAACTTAAGGATAAATCGATAAATGTAATAAACACGCTTTATCCTCTTACTAATACAGACAAGAAATATTTGTTTTATCTAATGAATTTAACAACTGCTCATTACTTGACAAGTTGAACTCCTCATGTTAAGATTATGGAATTCGTTTTTGTTATAACGAAAAGAAACTGTTTTCATACCCTCATACTTTGAGAACTAAAATGACCTGAACTGGTTATGTAAGCCAATATGTTCACATCTAAACAGATGATCACTTGAGCTAAATTTTCTATTCGTACTTCATTTATTAGCATGCTTTAGCTTTTGTGGAACACAATTTATTATTACACCAATTTTATGTCATTCGTAAAACAGTACAAGAACAATTACGAAAACAACCACCAAAATATTCATCTTACTATTTTGTGCACAGAACTTGTTCAATATTTTAAATAAACTCCCAACTAAAACCTTTCTTGGTTACCATGCCATTCGGAATTACGTAAGCTTTTCTTGTTTAGTGTCAGTTACTAATAGTAAACTTATCCTAATTACCAGACTTGTTTTGTAGGATTCTTATGTCATCGCACCTTGTTATCCTAAAACTGAGACTGCGCGTACGGACTTGCCAGTCCACGCTGAAAAATTCAATCGGTTGTACTGAGCAAAGCTACAACATAATAATTACACTTGACTAAGCCAACATTTTTTATTTAATAATGACGTTTTTATATCTCAGACGAATAATTTTTTTTCTCAAATAATTCACTATTTATTTAAGAAATATTTCAAGATCAAACAATTCATGTACACTTTTAAAGTTACTACTATTACTAATATACAATTGGACAACAACGTTTCACGTCAATTGTGTTTAAAAAAGTTAAACTCGCTTATTCTTATCCACAAAGTATTAGTTTTAATCATTTTTTAAAGAGGCTAGTTGTAATTAAAACCAATAGGACGCAGGACACCATGAACCTTCGATACCTCTCCCAAGACTGAGAAAACCCAGAGATGGATTATACAACAGTTAGATACTATCCTGCAATGATAGGTTACCACAAAACGCAGTTAAAATCGTACATAAATCATAGTTCTCTAAAACGTGTACATTAACTTACAATTTAAAAATTATAGTCCGATTAGAAAACTGTACTTAGTTGTACTGGTGGCTAAGTTGATTTATAGTAGGTTTCTTAGGTATGGTTTAATTGTAATAAGAAAAAATCCAAAAACATTGGTCCACAAATACACACCAAGAGGTATTTATTTGAACTTTAAAATACATTTTTATTTCAAAACATTCAAAATTTTAATAATAAAATAGAATTATTTTAGCATGGAACTATGCAGTCAATACAGTGACAGTGAAAAAAAACATTAACACATTATTATTAATTGTCAGAACATTTATTTTGAACTGGCCAAAATACCCAAAAGCAATAAAACTACAAATCACCCGTGTAACCCTACGAGACATACACGATTCGTGAGCATAGTGAATAGGGTCTTTCGTGCTTTGGAAAATGTGATATTTTTTAGAAGTCGTATATTCTAATAACTCGAATTGTTTACAGTCTTTGAAAAACATTCACAAGTTTACACACGCAATTATATAATAATTTCAAGCTCTACAAAAACACTGCCTCCATTACGGGTATTGTCAGATTCCGAAGTTATTCAAATACATAAATAGCCGTAACGGTTTCCATGTTTAAAAATACTGTGACTTCCCCACCAATTTTCAGTGTTAATAAAGTATTATTGCGCCATGGACACACATTACATTAAATCACAAAATACTGAACCATACTGCGACAACAAAAAAGATTTCTCTCAAGCTTTCTTTAGATGCCAAATATAAATAAATGGAAGACATTAAAATAATCGTGGCAAGACAACTTGTATCAGAAAAATAAGGCATACGTTTTAAATAATAGAAAACAATGTCCATCAGCTAAATATTTGCTCTAATGAAGTTTACACAACTTGGAAATGGTAAACAGGACTGTCAGTGAATATATTAACATACAAATACTAAAAATAGGAAAACTTACCCTACGTTTGTGCAAGAAAAATCGACTTGACAAATACACAAAGTACGGTTACTAAATATTTTTACGATACGTCACACAACAAACCATTATAAAATTTTGAATAAAATAAATCACCTCTGTTTTTTTTAAAGATATATATTCAATTGGCAACCAAACTTTTTACAATTTAAAAACATACTCAACTATTCCAAAGACTTTCTAGCAAATAAGTATTTCGCCTCTTAAATATAACATATTACATCAAGAATAAAATCTATTATATATTTAATACTATTTTTATGAGAAGATGAAATATCTCAGCGACATTCTCGTGTTAATACTAATACAGTTATGCATTACAGGTTAATGAAGAAATGTGATAATGCGCGAGTTCAATTTATTTATTAAACTACAAAATATATAATGTAGGAAATTATGTTACCTATTACAAACCTGGCCCGGGCCAGTGAGCATGCTTACCCAGAACTATATGTACAACTATCTCAGACTAACAGTAAATGCGAATTGCTTGGGACACGTGCTGGTAACATATTGGACATGCTGGTTCTGATTTCTCACAGATACGATTGGCACATTCCAAACAAAACAAGTTATGGCCACATGGAACCAGAGCGGCCACAACATCACTTTCAAAACAGACAATGCACTCTCGTCTACAGTTCTTTCCAATGGACCCCAGAGAGTCAGTGGGACTGCTTGCTAGACTGCCAGTACTGTTGACGAATGGTCTATTTGTAGACATGTTGGTCGTAGTATTTGGCAGTGACGTGAGAGAGGGTAATGTAGATAGGGGATCACTTTCAACACGTCTCGCCGGAGGATGGTCCAAGAGGAAACCATCGGTGATGGCTTGTGTAAGAGCTGTACCTTCACTGCCAAGACTTCCACTTCGTCCAGACAAGTTACAGTTTGGATACAAATTTCCATCTGGCCAACTTGTTGGTGTTGGAATAACTATGGGGTCAAATGTTGGAGAGTCACCTAAACCCTCATCCGTGTCGTAAAAACCAAACCCATTAGAAAAGCCGCCCGTGAAAGGACAATGGTCTGCGAGTTTAACTGAACCATTAGAAGAAAACGAAAAGATATTCTCTTGAGAGGTTTGCGTGAGCAAATTTTTGTTATCTCGTAAATGTGAAACAAACCCATCAAGATCTGATTTAAACATAGATGTAACAAAGCCATTGGTTAAGTTTAGGTTCCCAGAGAACCTCTGATCCACCCCATTAGGTTTTGAATAATTTTCATCATTAGAGTCTAGCATGCCACCAGTACGTACAACAATGTGAGCTTCAATTTCTTTTTGAGCACTTTCTACATTTTCTGGTAGTCCGGTAACTTCAAAAACTGGTTCTTTGTCACGACTGGGAGTCACAATGTAAGTGTTGGTCTGTTGTTGTATGCGTTTAATGGTAGCACCCTTAGGCCCAACCACCAGTCCAACCACCCTGTAGGGTACTCTGACCTGGATCGTTGCCTGTCCCGGTATGTTGGAATTAGGACCTGGAGCCAATACTCCAGTCTGGTTGTTTTTACGTTGGGCTCGGATCTGACTGAAGTGTTCAGCAGCGGACACTATCTCCTTCTTGGCAGCCGAAACGTCATCTTTTCGTCCTGTGACCACAAAAACTGGTTCCTCCCCACGAACAGGAGTCTTGATGTATGTGTTGGTCTTTGCCCGAAGTGCCTTAATCTTGCATCCTAGTTAAAAGTCGAAAGTTCTTATTTATATGGACAGTAAAAATTAAAACTTGTTGGTGTTAACAGTAAGAAACTGTCGTTTAGAATACTGACATTAAATTTTTATTGTGTTTTAAAACCACAGACAATGAGACACAATCGTTAAACAAAATTTTAATACCGAAAAAACAACAACAAAAACTGTGTATTGACCGACACTAAATAACACATGTCAGTATAAACACTCAGTCACATAATACATTTCTACCGTGAGGCTTAGATCGAAGATTTACTTTGGTCAATATAGTAGCAGTACAAACATGTATATTAGAACAGCTGGTATGGGTATTAACATCAGGATGGTCGAAAGGTTCTCTCCTTACCCATAAGCGTAATACCCATACTAGCCGTTCTGAGATGCATTTTCATTTCAAGTGGGTTTCTCGTCAAAGAAGTTCATCAGAAATGCTGTTTAAAATTAAACGGTGACAACTAAAAATTGCGTAATAAAATATTAAAATAAAAAGATGACTAATGTTGTAATACTATATGTCAAAATTCAGTTGTTACACAAACCCACAATAGACTACCATTTTAAGTTCAAATTTGAAAACAAAACACACGCAGTATAAGAGCTTAATTCTACTCAAGACAATTATCAATTGAACACCATACGATTTTTATTAAATTATACCTTACTATTTTGGAACACTTCATAAAAGCACCGAGCACGTGGTTTCAGACCGACGGGGAACAAATTTTCACACAAAGAAATGGCGCGATTCGCGCAATGCCTTCCGGGAAAACATAATACCAGTACTGGCTAGTTTTGTTGAACAAAGACCTTCGTTTCAAATAGAAAGTGGGCTTCCAATCACAGCATTAACTGTTTGTTTTTAAACTTAATGCATAAAAGAAAAGGTTAAATAAGGCATAGCCTCACCTTGTCTACCAACAATTTCTGCCACGTGTTCTGAACTTGGGACAGGAACACACTCAGTAGTATTCTGGCCTTTCTTGCCTCTGGTATTACTATTAATAGTACGGCTGGTATCGTTGGAATGAATCATAGTACTTTCGTTGTTCAGGCCAAGCATTGACAGTTCTAAAGCTAACTGCAACGCTCTTTGATCTTCGAGACTATTGCGTTCCATTTCATGAAACAGAGTAGCTGGCATCTGAGAATGATACGCTGACACACAAATAAATTACAAAAATGATTTTATAAAACCTAACTACCACTTCCACAACAACGTTGTTTCCTTTCTGCATAGACAAACCGTTTCTCTCTTCTCAAAATGTTATCTGCGCCTAAGCTGTACTGCTCCTATTAATCCTGACGTCATGGCATAGCTCACACAGTATTTGCTAAGAGCTTGAACGTTAGCGTTGAGAGTATCGATATTTGATTGGTGTATTTGAGTTAACTAGGCGGGGTTTCGTTTATACCTATCTCATTCCCGCGTAAAAGTGAATGTCCTAAGACTTTCTGCAGCTGCTAGATGGGTTTTATTGGTATAAGTGTTGGGTCCGGAGAAGTAATATTTTAATAGTAAATTTGAGTTATAAATTGTCAAACAGAGATTAGGTGTAAAATACAATAAAACTATGGTTATGTAGATATATTAAGATTTTTTTAACGAAATATGTCAGTTTTATCGAACAAATTCTGTCGGATTCGAGAGTGTTTCGGACTTAGTTCAATCTCGATGGAGTAGCCATATTGACTTGAAAATTGAATAGAGGGTTTATGCTTCTAGAACTAGGTGACTTTTTTATTTCTCACGTATGTCTAAAATAAATTATTTTCAAACTGCAATAGTCTTTATCAAATATAGAAATAGAGATCGATTACTTTGAAGGGAAAAGAAATGGAGTTTCTAAGCAAAACGGAAAAAATAATTGTCTAGTCTACGAGCTCGTGTTTGAGGTTAAAGATAATGCAGATATGGTTTCAAAATTATAATATTTAACAACAACGTAAAACAAAAGAAAACGTTATAGAATGTAGAATTATTGGTTGTATATTTTTCAAAAAAGATAACGTTGTTAATGTTTTCCTCCGCATTCGAAAAACTGAAGAAAAATGTTTTTGATGTACTTTGTTGATGTATTTCCTTTCATTTATCGAAACGCACGTACACATCCGGTTTCGTTTATCTGACATTGTTTGTCGTACGCGTCGTCTTAAACGTTCACGAAGAGTATTATTATACGCTACGTTCTAGCCTTGAGAAAACGAACTGTGTTGGTGGTGTCGCCATAAACAGATCAGCTCTTAGGTCACTTCTGAATTCGGAAGGTACGTAGTTTGAATTCTAAACAAAGCCGGTTACGACTTTAATCTCAACATTAAAAACTGCTTGAGCGCTAGACCGCGTTCTTGGTCAAGGATTGCCTAAAAACGACTTCTCTTTCAAGGTGATTTACTTTCTCCAAAGCTTATGGCCTTGAACGGCATGTCGCTGCCCTCAGCGTTCACATGGGCTTTGTTTGGGTAAACTGGTTACAGCAGCTGTTAGTTGGTAAGATGTATAATAATTTACTGTTGATTAATAATACGCATAAATAGATAACTTGACAGAATTCGTTAGTTGTAATAAACTCATTAATATTAATTTAGAAACCAATACATGTTATTAAGCAGTGACGTGCACTGGTTTTACATTCCATGCTGCGAGTTATTAGTAAGAAAACATATTTCATCTGTTGAAAATTAAGGTAACATCACGTTAAAATAAAGGTATCGATTTTTCTACTAAGTGTTACTACGTAATAACTCAGTTTCAGATTTTTAAAAGCGTTCATAAGGACAACTGAATTGGAATAAAAGAATTGTCTTCTGGTTTTTGTACTCTGAATACTAGAAGCAACTCGTAGTCTCTTCTAACGGTTCACACTGCTTGAAAAGTGCCCGTTTATAGTCGTAGTCTCTTCTAACGGTTCACACTGCTTGAAAAGTGCCCGTTTATAGTCGTAGTCTCTTCTAACGGTTCACACTGCTTGAAAAGTGCCCGTTTATAGTCGTAGTCTCTTCTAACGGTTCACACTGCTTGAAAAGTGCCCGTTTATAGTCGTAGTCTCTTCTAACGGTTCACACTGCTTGAAAAGTGCCCGTTTATATCGGTGAGCTCTCACTATTTACATGTCCGTTGTGGAATTGTTTTGTTTTGTTTGTTTGTTTTGGAATTTCGCACAAAGCTACTCGAGGGCTATCTGTGCTAGCCGTCCCTAATTTAGTAGTGTAAGACTAGAGGGAAGGCAGCTATTCATCACTACCCACCGCCAACTCTTGGGCTACTCTTTTACCAACGAATAGTGGGATTGACCGTCACATTATACACCCCCACGGCTGGGAGGGCGAGCATGTTTAGCGCGACGCGGGCTCGAACCCGCGACCCTCAGATTACGAGTCGCACGCCTTACGCGCTTGGTCATGCCAGGCCGCGTTGTGGAATTCATTACAGATAAAGTTTTTATTTTTACAGTAATAAGTTGGCAAAACTATTTATAAGCACAATAAAATGTTTTATTATTGCAAGAACATACTATACGTTTTGTTGAAATGTGTATTATATATTGTTTGCCAACTTAATATATAAGATTCTTCGCACGAGTATCTAATTTTTAGTTATACATTGGTTTTGTGTTTTGTTCTTGGGGCCTTCATGTAATTAAAGAGGAGCATAATCGTGAATTTTTCTTTATGGCTCTGAAGATGTTTTGTTTTAAAGTATTAAACTTCATTCTCTCAAAGTTTGTTTTACCATTAATCAAAAGTAAATTAACTTCACGATTTTGCTAAAGACCGAAATCGTTTAGGAAATAAATGTTCATTAACATTTTCAAACAAATTAAGAACTTTAGTTTTCTATTTGAGTAAGATCTTTACTAATACAAGTTTTATGAAATCATATTTAAGATTGTAATCTAGATGTTTCCTGTAACTTTCAAAAAAACTGAGTATTATGGAAAAGCACTCTATTCTGTAAATATCGTTGTTCGAGATATGGATTGGATTTTGTCATATTTATTTAACTGTTTTTCTTCTACATAAATATTCTTTACTTTTGTTCAACAGCGCTTTAAAAACATGTCAATTTGTAATGTGAAACGTAAACTTTCTAAAGTTCTTGTAAGGTTTTGTAACGAAGCCTTTTGTTAAACCTAATCTATCGAAAAATAAGTTGCAGTTGAACTGCCTTGCTCGGTTGTCCAACACGTTCTAGTCCAGATTGTTATTAAACCATGACGATATTCACTGTACAAGAATTTAGTCGTTCAAGATTTATTTAGTCTGAGACTCTTCTATTTAAGAACTGATATATAAGGTAACCCCTGCTATGTAGCAGCTGCAAGTCTTGTCGCGAGCCCTGGAGGCAACCGCTCCTAAATAAGTTGACATTCATTCTTCGCTTTTTAGTTTTTGTTGTTGGTACACGTAAAGAAATCCACTTACTAGCTGAACGATTAACAACCATATTAAAGTTTTAAGGACCGTCGGATGGGCAAGAACATATCTGAATCTTTAAAAAAATAAATTGTTAAAGAACCAAGTCATGACCGATACAAGTCAAGGCCACGTAAAAACTGTGGTTTAGAAACCAACTTACAGAGGTGTGTCATAATTGTACGTATAAAACGTGTGTATTAACTTAGAAAGAGCTTGGTTAGTTGACTTCAACTATTTGTTTTTTGTTGTTTTTATTCCGTAAATAATATGCAACGTTAGTCGGTTGTTTATTACTATTGGCTAATAGGTTGGTCGTAGTTCGACGACCAACGTACATAAGTACACGAGTCTACGAACTGGAAACAACACATCTGTAAAAGTTACGCGTGTTTGTTTAGCGTTTTATGTACTTTTATTTTCTGCCTAATAGAATTTGTATTCATGGCAGAGCTATTAGGCTATTTGTCACTGCCCTTAATTTCGAATTACTGACCAAAGGGAAGGCATCCAGCACGCTACGCCCTATGCTAAGGGATTGGCTGTCACTATAACAAGGTATCTATAGCCTGAAGTGCTGAGAATATTTTGACGTATAACATTAATTCGAATCGTGTTTGCTAGTTCTAAAACCGATAACTCTAGTACAGGGCATCTTTTGTGCTAGTGAAACAACAAACAATTACTTATGTAAAAATTACTACAAGTAGATATAACCAACCTCTTGCTGACTACCGATGTGTTTAGTTCATACATGTAGATATCCTAACCTAAAGGCCCGGCATGGCCAAGCGTGTGAAGGCGTTCGACTCGTAATCCGAGGGTTGCGGGTTCGAATTTCGGTCGCACCAAACATGCTCGCCCCCTTCAACCCTGCGGGCGTTATAATGTTACGGTCAATTCCACTATTCGTTGGTAAAAGAGTAGCCCAAGAGTTGGCGGTGGGTGGTGATGACTAGTTGCCTTCCCTCTAGTCTTACACTACTAAATTAGGGACGGATAGCGCAGGTAGCCCTCGAGTAGCTTTGCGCGAAATTCAAAACAAACAAACAATCGTAACCTAACCGTTGTTGACAATCGTTCATGTATTTTTTTTGTTGTTTTTTTTTTGTATCAGAACGGCTGGTAAGGGTGTTAACCCTTTTATTGATAAGGAGAGAACAACGTTTCGACCTTCCTCAGTCATCATCATAAATTTTCCGGTGTATAAGTGATGTGGTTAAATTTATGATATGTTCTGGAGATCAGACAGCTACATAGATCAACCACGTTTTGGAAGACGCCAAAACATTTTACAAACCAGAAAGTATGCTAGACTGTGACAGTCCATCAAAATAATATAGAAAAATCGATAGAAAGTAAACAAAAAATCACCAGGAACTTAACGTTTCAAAATATAAAACGCCAGAACCAAGTTCTGTGGCCATGCTGGTTTATCCATCTGAACAAAACACGAGTAGAATTAAAACTTTGTCTAATTTGTGGAAACAAGAGATGAAGAAAGGAAACCATAATTTCGGCTGGAGAAAAAATTGTTATAGTGAGATGAGCAATGTGAAAAATAAACATTAATATTTTATTAGACAAAAAACTGGTGTTAACTGTTTAGATATACACCTAGATTTTTAACATTTCATTAAAATATAATTTGCTAAATAAATTCATCAATAATTCATGGTGTTAATTAGAAACACAACTCCAACAGCTGTTGTGCAGTTACAATTGCACCTCTATACTGTATAAAATATATAAACTGTTGTTCTCTCTTGTATAGTTCACGAAGAGTTCCCACCTGGTACAACGAGCGGTAAGTCTACGGTTCACTTCCCTTCGGTGGACTCGGCAGATAGCTCAATACGGCTTTGTTATACGAAAAAACACAGACAATTCACGATGAAGCAAAGTGAACATTTCTTTGACGGGTTAAACATATTTAAACCGTTACGGTTAAAATTATTGCTGTAAACATATCGATACGAATGAAATAAAATATTACGTATATCAAACGATATTTGTTATTTAATATAAAGAGAGAACACGAACACCATACGCTTTTTGATACTGTGGGTTGTCAGCAGGCGCTTACGAAACTATCTACAGGGTGGCGCGTAAGTCTCTACCCATCTATATACCTTATATATCCAGTGTATTATCTCTGTGCTGTCCCTCATTCTCGCTTCATAATATTATGCGACGCCATGTTTTGAGACATTTTCCTCAACATGGCAGGGATTATTGTTCCAAATGCCGTGGTAGCAGCTGCCTTCATTTCATCATTAGTATTATAACGTTGTTTATAACAACATATTGATTGGTAGGGACTTACGGGCCACCCTGTAGAAAAATTTTGCAATATATTTTCTGGTCTTCAAGGCTGAAACAAACAGATAATATAATTTTTTCTCACTTTACTTCTTGTGTAAATTTCCAGGTGTTTTAATATCTTTAAAATCAGTTTTACAGTCTGGTGTTGCGGAATATAAAATCACAATATTATAAGGAATATATCAAACTTGTTTTTTATTAAGTTCGATGCAAATTTCTCATTCATTTAATTCAAATATTCTATTATGATTAATGTTTTATGTGGATATATATACATTTCATTAATGGGTGTTTTTTTGGTTGTTTCTTTTCACTCCGCGTACGTTTTGTTCTTTTATATACACGAGTAACGTGTTAGTCTAAACCGTATTCGTAACAGTTGTAATTAATCTATTTCTGGTAAGACTGTTACAGCCGCCAGAATCGTATTGTATCAGTCATAAAGCATTGTAAAGCCTTGATTCAGGACGGAAACCTGACGCTGCCTGGAAATTATCGATCTTCGCTTGGCGACAGAGCTTGCTTGCATGCACACACGAGACAAAAAACGTGATCAACCGCGCCTTTCGACCTTGATACTCGGTTGTCATGACAACATACGAGGGGGAAAAAAAATTATATGCAATATACAATTAGTTAGCCCTTGCAACCTTGAACTTTGAAAACTATGAAACTTCCACATTCGACCGAAGGTCACGTGAAGTTCCATTGTTTAAGGTAACCTGACATGAAGAAATATAATTTATGTAAAGAGTTTTGAAAAGCGTTACTTTGAACTTGTTAAAGCGATATACGTGTTACATACAGAGCATGGTTTTAAATAGAATAATGATTCTAGAGAAAAGTTTATCTGACTGTTATTTTTAATACACTGAAAATCTCTGTGAATTTACATCTTACCGTGTATGATGATAGAGATTCTGCCCGAAGCATGTACAGTATGCCTTATACACGTACACGTGCGTACAGTTTTTCCTCACGTGTGATTCTTATTAATCGATATTAAAGAACGACCTCCAACGAAATACGTTTTCGATATGTTTTGTTAAGCCTTGCGCCTTTTTGCACTGTTATCGTAAACTGTCCTATAAAGTCAGCTCCCACGTGGCTCAAAATGCTACAAACCGGGTTTCAATACCCGTGATGGGCACAGCATAGATTGTGTACTTTTGTGCTTTAAGAAATCTACAAAATTGAATACAATTTCGCAGTTGTTTTCTCGTTTACTGTTTTAAGATTTATTAACAACTTAGGAACAATGGACTTTTTTACGTAATCTCTGTTCTTTTTTTGTCTGCATTAGCCGTCCTTAGTTTAGCAGTGTAAGACTAGAGGGAAGGCATCTCTTGGGTTACTCGTTTACTAACGAATAATGAAATTGACCGTAACATTATAACGCTCCCACGGCTGAAAGGGCGAGCATGTTTGGTGTGATGGGGATGGGGAAGTCTTAACCACTTGGCAATGGCAGGCCAAACAGAGTAGAAAGTATAAACTTTATTTTTAATAAAATAAAACAATTTTAAGGATTATTACTTCAATGGAAAAAAACAAAAAAACAAACAACTTTATAAAATAGATGCCTTTCCAAAAGAAATGTAGGACAAAATAAATATACTTGCTTTGATTTATTTTAAATATTTTACGTATTTCTTACATTGAACTTCAAATTCTGAATTTCTCCGTTTGACCTATAGAGGACACACTAATGTATATTTATTTTAATATCTCTGTTTGTTTCAGTTTAATATATGTTTAAGTATATTGTTATATATTGTACCTTGTATTGTTAAATGTGTAATGTGCAAGACCCGCCTATTGTCCAAATTTGTAGAAGATTCTCGAGAGTAAGAATCAATAATAAAATTGTTTACGAAAATAGTAGCTGTTCTTTAAATAGTTTTGCCAACCGTACTTTCAAGAACCTTACCCTAAACCTTTATAAACTAATGTGCCAAGAGTCAGTTTAATAATCTTGTTGGTCTGCTACAGTCAGTATAATATAAACCTCAGAAGCTATAATTGTGATAAATGTTTATTAATCGGAAAGTTATAAATATTTGACCAGAAACGTTTATAGATTTCGAACACTACAAACCGTTTAACTTAAGTGAATTAACTTCGAACGTTAGTGTTTCGAGGAAAACGTTAAATATCTTCGTCAGTAAAAAGTTTGTTTATGAGCGGCGTGAGACGAGCTAGGAATAGACAGCGAATTGTAACAATATCGACTCAAAATTAATTCGCTGGTTGTGAACCTGGACATCGATGATGTTCAGTTCTGGGCCAGATGAAAGACAGTATAGTTTGCAAACTTGTACATAAACCAATATTTGTGATGATTGTTATTATAAATTGTATTGTTATTTGGGTGTTAAAATATGTTTGGGTTAAGAATGAAAACTGTGTATCAGTCTTGTTAGTGAATATCATAAGTTTGATACGTATTAACATTCAGTGAAAATAAAATTTTAAAACAAAATCCGGCTGTTTGAAATCGTGATACGATAGGTTGATTAAGAACGAAATATTAATTTGAAATCTTCCGAATTACTTCATGGTGTATTGTTTTAACATAACGTTTTATCAGAAACACACACTTCATATTTTCAACAAACACCAGTGAAAAAGTAAACTTCCAACCTTCAACATGAGAATAAACACAACGACGAGAAATCTGTGTGGTAGAGGTTAATGAGGGTGGAAATCTGTTTGGTAGAGGTTAATGAGGGTGGAAGTCTGTGTGCTAGAGGTTAATGAGGGTGGAAATCTGTGTGCTAGAGGTTAATGAGGGTGGAAATCTGTGTGCTAGAGGTTAATGAGGGGAAATGGAAATGAGGGTGGAAATGTGTGCTAGAGGTTAATGAGGGTGGAAATCTGTGTGGTAGAGGTTAATGAGGGTGGTTACCCTCGACGACAGCTGAAGACACCTTTCATCACGAGAACGTGCCTTCGTGTGTTCAAATAATTACTCCCATTAATCGAAACGAAACAGTTACGAAAAGTTTCAAGATACAACAACAGCTACTTGCAAAATAGGAAAGTTATGATTCTAATAATTACAGCGTTTTGACCTACAGTATCTCGTAACCACCAAACAAATCATGTTTACATTTATTTTACCTGATGATAACATGATATTATTGGTCAATACATTTTAATTGTTACAATCAGGACTTTCATACTATAAAACATGCTTTAATTACTTATTACGTTCAGTAGATTCCTCACTAAACATTAAAAATATAACTGTTATGGGGTCCGGCATGGTCAAGCGTGTTAAGGCGTGTGACTCGTAATCTGAGGGTCACGGGTTCCTATCGCGGTCACGCCAAACATGCTCGCCCTCCCAGCCGTGGGGGCATTATAATGTGACGGTCAATTCTACTTTTCGTTGGTAAAAGAGTAGCCCAAGAGTCGGCGATGGGTGGTGATGACTAGCTGCCTTCCCTGTAGCCTTACACTGCTAAATTAGGGACGGCTAGCACATATAGCCCTCGAGTAGCTTTGTGCGAAATTCAAAAACAAACAAACAAACAAACTGTTACGGGTCACAAGATAACTATGGCTGACGTATTGAGGTCATGATGTCGCAGAACCCGAGTTTGTTTGTTTTGAATTTCTCGCGAAGCCATCTACCATCAGTGATGTCGAAAAAATCCACTTGTAGAGAAATATGTAAAAAACGGCTCGTTTGGAGAAACAAGTAGAAAAATGGAAACCAGATTCAAAGAACATAAAAAGTCACCTTCACACGTTTTCGAACAATGCAAGTCAAATAAATACAACATAACCATAGAAAACACTCAAATACTAAATAAAGAAACAAACATAAACAAACGCAAAATTAAAGAAGCCTTACTTATACAACAACTTAAACCCAAAATAAACCAATATAAAGGAACGGCTTTATACCAATATTAATATAATAAAATAAATAAAATTATATATTCAAACATATAACACCGCCCTCTACATTCCGACACTCAGTTACACAACCCCCTTTCAAACATGTGGTCAGCTTCCGGTCAGTTACCTATTTCTTTGTGAACCTGACGATGACCGAAGAAGGTCGAAACGTTGTTCGCTCCTCTACGTAAAATATTTTCTCAACCCAAACGATCCATCTACCATAGCCTCTAATTTTGAGTAACGCTAGCCAGTCTGCAGCACCCTACTTGAGGTTGACTCATTCTTATAACGCATCCACACCTTAAAGTGCAGGGAATGTTTAGTAATATCACATGGATTTTAACTCGGCCTTCTAGCTTCAAAGGTCAAAGCTCTACCAGAGGGCTTACCAGTACAATATGTTTTCACAGTTTAAAATGTTATTAGTAAAATCCATGATTTTAAGAAAACACTATTCAAACAAAATTTTAGGTTGTTATAAGTTGTTCTAAATCCAGGCAGCAGAAGTAATTATCAGGCAACAATACTGAGTTCTCTTGGTGTTCATACAAAACAAAGGTTTCTAATTTTAACTAGTTCACTATTTCGTTACAACCTAAGATAATTTTTTTAATGCTTATATTTATAGGAAAGTATATAAAACTAAATTTTTACTAAGTTAATCTTGAACAAATTGACTTTTAAATATAGATTACTCGATTCAAAATCTCCAGGTTGGTTTAAATGTGTCAGGTAAATGAAAAAAAATGCACATGTGAGGAATTGCTATGCAAAATACATTTCAATTATTAACGTAACCTCTCTCCCCCAGTTTCATATCTAAACTTGTATAATTTTATATGAACAAAATTAAATAATTCGTTTCAGAATAACAAACATAAACTTAGAAGTATCTGAATATAGAAGGTTGTAAGTTCCATGTTTTCGTATGGTCCCGCGTCTCAGTTAACAGAAAAACTGAAAACATGATTTTTATTCAGATATTCAGACTAAATAAACTTTGATATAAGATATTATTTATTTAATTTTTAAAGGTGGAAATTATTTTTAAGACTAAAATATGTCAAATTCAATTTCGTTACTTGCATAGCTTCTCAAATAGGGAAAATGATCAGTAAAACATTCTTTTAACATTAAAAAAAACGATAAATATTAGATTGTTATATAAAATACGTCGATAGATACTACTTACACATAGTGACTAAAACAAGAGTTGTGCAAAGCAATTTAATAGTTTCTGAGTAATTACTAATAGTCCGAAAACGTTTCAATTTAACGTTTATCTTAGCAAGAAGAGAAAAAAAAAAACTTTTAATGAATCATCTATACTTTACTGAAAATAGTTGCAAAATTTTCATAAAGTAGTCATAAATTGATTAATCATACATTTTGAACTATAATAGTGAAGTGTTGAAACAGTAATGACAAAAACTTATTTCGGATTCAGTTTACTCTTGCTACATACATGCCAGGAAGACAAAATACAACGAAAACAAAGTCAACATACATGCTAGGAAGACGAAATACAACGAAAACAAAGTAAAATACATCACGCTTAACTGGTGACTTATAAATAATACGCTTAAGAAAATTTTTGTACGTTTGTTTGTGTTTCTTATAGCAAAGTCACATAGAGCTATCTGCTCAGCCCACCGAGGGGAATCGAATCTCTGATTTTAGCGTTGTAAATCCGGAGATATATTGCTGTACTAGCAGGGGGCGTTTTAAAAGTGTGATTGAAAGTAAATTATAACGGCTGAAAGGGTGAGCATGTTCGGTGATGGGATTTGAACCCATGAGATGCAAGTCATGGGTCCAGTGCCTTAAACACCAGGCCATGCTAGGCCTGAAAATTTTTGTATAATTTTGACGAATTTATCCACTATTACATAACGCTCATTTTTTCAGGTAATTCAGGTCAACATTCAGGTAATTATGTAATGCATATTATAAATGTATAATGAAATGTCGTTCAACAAAAAAGTTTTAAAAAATAAACTATTTTGTGAATAAACACTTACCTTTCTGTTCAAACAATCTTTATTTATTATGACAATTCTGTTTTATTTCTTAGATTTTGTTTGCTTGTTTGTTTTGAATATCGCTCAAAGCTACTCAAGGGCTATCTGCACTAGCCGTCCCTAATTTAGTAGTGTAAGACTATAGGGAAGACAGCTAGTTATCACCACCCACCGCTAACTTTGGGGTTACTCTTTTACCAACGAATAGTGGGATTGATCGTCACATTATAACGCACCCACGGCGTAAAAGGACGAACATGTTTGGTGCGACATGGATTCGAATCCGCGACCCGAGGATTACAAGTCGAACGCCTTAACCCAGCTGGCCATGCCGGGCCCATTGTTAGTTTTTAAAAGGAATTTGTTACCAAAATGGGGGAGAAAAATGAAACTATGCCATTTGGTAACTGATATTAATTTTTAAATATTTTTGGTAATTTATTTACGTTGAAAGTGTCTAGTGCTAAAGCACTTCTTTTTGTTTTAAATGTAAATTTGTAATATAAATAATTTTAGCAATTTGCAGGATGACGCCTTTAAAGTCAATGCAGAGAGTAATGAACCTACAAAGTATAATCATTTTTGGTGATTGAAGACATATTTCAAAATGCGGAACAAATACAAAATACACGAAAATCAGGAATACTGTAACTGTTATTTTTTGAACTACAGAAAAAAATTAGATCAGTGAATTTACTAACTATAAGATAGCCGTAATTAGCACAATGTAAATAATCCATTGTATAGCTTTTTACTCATAAATATATAGATATATTCTTTATAACTAAAGATGTTTGTTAATCTCACACAAAGCTACACGAGGGCTATCTGTACTACCCATCCCTAATTTAGTAGCGTAAGACTAGAGAGACGGTAACTAGCTAGTCATCACCACTCACCGCCAACTCTTGGGCTATTCATTTGCCAACGAATAGTGAGATTACCCTCAGATTACGAGTCGAGTTCGTTAACCACCTAGCCAGAGCCGGGCAGATAACTAAAGATGCTTACTTTTTAGAGTCTAGGTAGGACAGTGTTTTATTATTCGATAATATAAACGACTGAAGTATGCACTATTTACATATTCTATACGAAGTAAAATTCATCATAGAACCATAGTTCGTAGAGATAAAAAATATAATGGAATACATAATCTCGATGGAAAAGGAAACCCTCAAAAATAAAAAATAGAAACAAACACATAAAAAGAATAACAAACAAACAAATAAAAAATGAAAATATAAACTATTTCACAATTCGTCTGATAACGGATTTCTATATCATTTACAAAAATATCTATTAAAGAGGGCGCTTTCGTCACCAATGGCGGTATTAAAATTGTAAACTATGAGAAGTTAGCGTTTGTGAAAGTATATTTTTTGGCTGTTATCCAAGAATTTCTAATATGTATGGTAATACATGTATTATATACTTATTTGAAAGTTCAATGATTTAGGTTAATGTGCCAGTTCATTGGCTTCTGTGGGACTTCGAATTTCATCTTCAACTTTAGAATTCAAGCGACTTAAAATGCTTGAAATAGTCAAATTAGTGTTGTAATTACTAAATCAGTGATTTTTAGGGTTCTTACTTTCACAACTGACAGGTTTAACTCTTCCAATATCCTATAATCTAGTCAAATAGGACCATTGTTATTAGTGTTACTGTTAATAGTGAAAACGTAGAATAGTTTTAATTGGAGTTTAGGGGTTGGAGCTTGAGACATTGCTTTTGCATTACGTGTATTAATCGTTTTATAGTATTGAAAGTTTTCCAATAACATTAACCAATTTCGTATTTCTAAGTTCTATTGAGAATTCTGTAGTATTATAGTTTTACAGATACACTTTGTAAAAATTGGAAAAATATTTACCATTTGATCTTTCATTACAATTCGTGGTAAATGCAAAATATTACAATTTTATTATAATTTGTATCATATGGAATACAAATGGGAACTTATTTAATTTTGGCATCGAGGTGAATAAGTCCTTCAGCCTGTTAAAATAGTGTTAAGGTTGATACTAATAGAAACTTAAGGTGCATTTACATACATATTGAAGACAAATCAGAAGGGGTAATTACCCATATAAAAAAATCGGAAGTTAGACCTTATTTGGATTTGGAATATTCTGTTCAGATTTATCCATTTATCTAAAAATGGATATTGTCTTGTTGGAAAAGGTTTGAAGGAGAGCTGTTAGGGTGATTTTAGATATGGAATGGTCACATGTTGAAAGGTGAAGATTTCCTGATGTCTTCTCTTAAAGAAGGATAAAAAGTGGTATTATTGAAGTTTGAAAGATTGTCTGTAGATTTGATAGGATGAAGGCATATAACTTATTTGTGCTCTAACTTGAAGATATAGAATGGGAGGACATAAATTTAAGATTTTGAAAAGATCAGTTGGGCTTGTGTTAATTTTATGTAACTTAAACATTAAGGATAAGAAGAGGCTTACTGAAAGTCCATCTTTGTCATTTGCATATTTATTAAACTATTACTGAAACTCACTGTATCTGAAAACATCTCATTCCAAAAAGTCAAACACCCTCTGAAAAGAATAAAGTTCTTAGCTGAAGATAAAAATTATATATTAAAATTTACATTTATGTCCCCAAGGTCTACCATTCTTACCAGTAAGATGTATCAACACTGTTAATATGTTAACATGTATCAATGCTGTTAAAATTTATATTTATGTCCCTAAGGTCTACCATTCTTACCACTAATATGTATCAACACTGTTGAAATTTATATTTATGACTCCAAGGTTTACCATTCTTACCACTAATATGTATCAACACTGTTAAAATTTATATTTATGTCCCCAAGGTCTACCATTCTTACCAGCAAGATGTATCAACACTGTTAAAATTTATATTTATGTCCCTAAGGTCTACCATTCTTACCAGTAAGATGTATCAACACTGTTAAAATTTGTATTTATGTCCCCAAGGTCTACCATTCTTACCAGTAAGATGTATCAACACTGTTAAAATTTATATTTATGTCCCTAAGGTCTGCCATTCTTACCAGTAAGATGTATCAACACTGTTAAAATTTATATTTATGTCTCCAAGGTCTGCCATTCCTACCAGTAAGATGTATCAACACTGTTAAAATTTATATTTATGTCCCCAAGGTCTACCTTTCTTACCAGTAAGATGTATCAACATTGTTAAAATTTATATTTATGTCCGCAAGGTCTGCCATTCTTACCAGTAAGATGTATCAACACTGTTAAAATTTATATTTATGTCCCTAAGGTCTGCCATTCTTACCAGTAAGATGTATCAACACTGTTAAAATTTATATTTATGTCCCCAAGGTCTGCCATTCTTACCAGTAAGATGTATCAACACTGTTAAAATTTATATTTATGTCCCCAAGGTCTACCTTTCTTACCAGTAAGATGTATCAACATTGTTAAAATTTATATTTATGTCCGCAAGGTCTGCCATTCTTACCAGTAAGATGTATCAACACTGTTAAAATTTATATTTATGTCCCTAAGGTCTGCCATTCTTACCAGTAAGATGTATCAACACTGTTAAAATTTATATTTATGTCCCCAAGGTCTACCATTCTTACCAGTAAGATGTATCAACACTCTTAAAATTTATATTTATGTCCCTAAGGTCAACCATTCTTACCAGTAAGATGTATCAACACTGTTAAAATTTATATTTATGTCCGCAAGGTCTGCCATTCTTACCAGTAAGATGTATCAACACTGTTAAAATTTATTTTTATGTCCCTAAGGTCTGCCATTCTTACCAGTAAGATGTATCAACACTGTTAAAATTTATATTTATGTCCCCAAGGTCTGCCATTCCTACCAGTAAGATGTATCAACACTGTTAAAATTTATATTTATGTCCCTAAAGTCTGCCATTCTTACCAGTAAGATGTATCAACACTGTTAAAATTTATATTTATATCCCCAAAGTCTGCCATTCTTACCAGTAAGATGTATCAACACTGTTAAAATTTGTATTTATGTCTTCAAGGTCTGCCATTCTTACCAGTAAGATGTATCAACACTGTTAATATGTTAACATGTATCAATGCTGTTAAAATTTATATTTATGTCCCTAAGGTCTACCATTCTTACCACTAATATGTATCAACACTGTTAAAATTTATATTTATGTCCCCAAGGTCTGCCATTCTTACCAGTAAGATGTATCAACACTGTTAAAATTTATATTTATGTCCCCAAGGTCTGCCATTCTTACCAGTAAGATGTATCAATGCTGTTGAAATTTATATTTATGTCCCCAAGGTCTGCCATTCTTACCAGTAAGATGTATCAACACTGTTAAAATTTATATTTATGTCCCCAAGGTCTGCCATTCCTACCAGTAAGATGTATCAACACTGTTAAAATTTATATTTATGTCCCTAAAGTCTGCCTTTCTTACCAGTAAGATGTATCAACACTGTTAAAATTTATATTTATGTCTCCAAGGTCTACCATTCTTACCAGTAAGATGTATCAACACTGTTAAAATTTATATTTATGTCCCCAAGGTCTACCATTCTTACCAGTAAGATGTATCAACACTGTTAAAATTTATATTTATGTTCCCAAGATTTACCATTCTTACCAGTAAGATGTATCAACACTGTTAAAATTTATATTTATGTCCCCAAGATTTACCATTCTTACCAGGAAAATGTATCAACACTGTTAAAATTTATATTTATGTCCCCAAAGTCTGCCATTCTTACCAGTAAGATGTATCAACACTGTTAAAATTTATATTTATGTCCCCAAGATTTACCATTCTTACCAGTAAGATGTATCAACACTGTTAAAATTTATATTTATGTCCCCAAGATTTACCATTCTTACCAGGAAAATGTATCAACACTGTTAAAATTTATATTTATGTCCCTAAGGTCTGCCATTCCTACCAGTAAAATGTATCAACACTGTTACTTCCCTTAACAAACTTTAACACTTAATCAAATCTCTCTCTGACTCATTTATGTTTTCATAACACAATTTCAGACATCTTAATCTATCTATGTATGACTATATCTCTATTCCAGATATAACTGTAGTAACCCTCTGAACCTCTTCCAACAAATTGTCTTTACTGAGGTAAGGAGCCAAGACTGAACACACCACTCCAGGTGATGCCTAACCTTTTTAGATTTGTATTCAATATTTCTGTAAATCCACACTGTTATTTAATTTACTACTACCAGCAGCACACTGCTTAGATGGCACAAGAAACTGATCAAGCAGAGTACCAAAATGGACACTGTTAAGGTTATTCCCATCAAACTTATATTTACAATTCAAATTATGATAACCCACATGCACTTGTAATTAAAATCCATCTTTCATTTACGTTCCTAACTCACTAAATGACCTGAATCCTTTTGTACATCAGCGGCATCCTCTTCACCACCAGAAAAACTCCAGACTGTAGTATTGTCAGCAAATATAAGTAATTTTACCACTGTAAACAATGGTAATAAATAGTGTGCTGAAACGTAGAAAACAAATCTCAAAAGAAAAATACACATTTCTGGTGCTCTAGTTTTGTGTTTGCTTATTTTCACAAATATACTAAAATAAACATTTGGAAATGCAATATAGCAAAGACAAAAAGTGTTGAAAAGTTACATTTTAACTGTCAAAATTCTGTGAATGAACTGTTTTAAATATCAACATTAAATTTTTATACTGTTACACTTACTTATAGGTCATGTATTTATCATTTAGTATCATTCGTATTGAGAAATTATCTAATTTTCACTGGTATACAGATACCTCTAAAATAGTATTCCATTAACACAAAATTATATGTCTGACAGATGAGTGAGTTGGTTTTTCGTGATAAATGATTATAGACTGTAACGCCTTTGGAAACACAGAAATATCTGGAAGAGAGTCAGTGTAGGATAATATTTCAGGTTTACTTTTGTAGCTCATCTTTAGGCGTGAGAGTCAGTGTAGGATAATGTTTCAGGTTTACTTTTGTAGCTCATCTTCAGGTGTGAGAGTCAGTGTAGGATAATGTTTCAGGTTTACTTTTGTAGCTCATCTTTAGGTGTGAGAGTCAGTGTAGGATAATGTTTCAGGTTTACTTTTGTAGCTCATCTTTAGGTGTGAGAGTCAGTGTAGGAAAATGTTTCAGGTTTACTTTTGTAGCTCATCTTTAGGTGTGAGAGTCAGTTTAGGATAATGTTTCAGGTTTACTTTTGTAGCTCATCTTTAGGTGTGAGAGTCAGTGTAGGATAATGTTTCAGGTTTACTTTTGTAGCTCATCTTTAGGTGTGAGAGTCAGTGTAGGATAATATTTCAGGTTTACTTTTGTAGCTCATCTTTAGGTGTGAGAGTTAGTGTAGGATAATATTTCAGGTTTACTTTTGTAGCTCATCTTTAGGTGTGAGAGTTAGTGTAGGATAATATTTCAGGTTTACTTTTGTAACTCATCTTTAGGTGTGAGAGTCAGTGTAGGATAATATTTCAGGTTTACTTTTTGTAGCTCATCTTTAGGTGTGAGAGTCAGTGTAGGATAATATTTCAGGTTTACTTTGTAGCTCATCTTTAGGTGTGAGAGTCAGTGTAGGATAATATTTCAGGTTTACTTTTGTAGCTCATCTTTAGATGTGAGAGTCAGTGTAGGATAATATTTCAGGTTTACTTTTGTAGCTCATCTTTAGGTGTGAGAGTCAGTGTAGGATAATATTTCAGGTTTACTTTTGTAGCTCATCTTTAGGTGTGAGAGTTAGTGTAGGATAATATTTCAGGTTTACTTTTTGTAACTCATCTTTAGGTGTGAGAGTCAGTGTAGGATAATATTTCAGGTTTACTTTTGTAGCTCATCTTTAGGTGTGAGAGTTAGTGTAGGATAATATTTCAGGTTTACTTTTGTAACTCATCTTTAGGTGTGAGAGTCAGTGTAGGATAATATTTCAGGTTTACTTTTGTAGCTCATCTTTAGGTGTGAGAGTCAGTGTAGGATAATATTTCAGGTTTACTTTTGTAGCTCATCTTTAGATGTGAGAGTCAGTGTAGGATAATGTTTCAGGTTTACTTTTGTAGCTCATCTTTAGAGTCAGTGCAGGATAATATTTCAGGTTTACTTTTGTAGCTCATCTTTAGGTGTGAGAGTCAGTGTAGGATAATATTTCAGGTTTACTTTTGTAACTCATCTTTAGGTGTGAGAGTCAGTGTAGGATAATATTTCAGGTTTACTTTTGTAGCTCATCTTTAGGTGTGAGAGTCAGTGTAGGATAATATTTCAGGTTTACTTTTGTAGCTCATCTTTAGGTGTGAGAGTCAGTGTAGGATAATATTTCAGGTTTACTTTTGTAGCTCATCTTTAGGTGTGAGAGTCAGTGTAGGATAATATTTCAGGTTTACTTTTGTAGCTCATCTTTAGGTGTGAGAGTCAGTGTAGGATAATATTTCAGGTTTACTTTTGTAGCTCATCTTTAGATGTGAGAGTCAGTGTAGGATAATATTTCAGGTTTACTTTTGTAGCTCATCTTTAGATGTGAGAGTCAGTGTAGGATAATATTTCAGGTTTACTTTTTGTAGCTCATCTTTAGGTGTGAGAGTCAGTGTAGGATAATATTTCAGGTTTACTTTTGTAGCTCATCTTTAGGTGTGAGAGTTAGTGTAGGATAATATTTCAGGTTTACTTTTGTAACTCATCTTTAGGTGTGAGAGTCAGTGTAGGATAATATTTCAGGTTTACTTTTTGTAGCTCATCTTTAGGTGTGAGAGTTAGTGTAGGATAATATTTCAGGTTTACTTTTGTAACTCATCTTTAGGTGTGAGAGTCAGTGTAGGATAATATTTCAGGTTTACTTATGTAGCTCATCTTTAGGTGTGAGAGTCAGTGTAGGATAATGTTTCAGGTTTACTTTTGTAGGTCATCTTTAGGTGTGAGAGTCAGTGTAGGATAATATTTCAGGTTTACTTTTTGTAGCTCATCTTTAGGTGTGAGAGTCAGTGTAGGATAATATTTCAGGTTTACTTTTGTAGCTCATCTTTAGGTGTGAGAGTCAGTGTAGGATAATATTTCAGGTTTACTTTTGTAGCTCATTTTTAGGTGTGAGAGTCAGTGCAGGATAATATTTCAGGTTTACTTTTGTAACTCATCTTTAGGTGTGAGAGTCAGTGTAGGATAATATTTCAGGTTTACTTTTGTAGCTCATCTTTAGGTGTGAGAGTCAGTGTAGGATAATATTTCAGGTTTACTTTTGTAGCTCATCTTTAGGTGTGAGAGTCAGTGTAGGATAATATTTCAGGTTTACTTTTGTAGCTCATCTTTAGATGTGAGAGTCAGTGTAGGATAATATTTCAGGTTTACTTTTGTAGCTCATCTTTAGATGTGAGAGTCAGTGTAGGATAATATTTCAGGTTTACTTTTGTAGCTCATCTTTAGGTGTGAGAGTCAGTGTAGGATAATATTTCAGGTTTACTTTTGTAGCTCATCTTTAGGTGTGAGAGTTAGTGTAGGATAATATTTCAGGTTTACTTTTGTAACTCATCTTTAGGTGTGAGAGTCAGTGTAGGATAATATTTCAGGTTTACTTTTGTAGCTCATCTTTAGGTGTGAGAGTTAGTGTAGGATAATATTTCAGGTTTACTTTTGTAACTCATCTTTAGGTGTGAGAGTCAGTGTAGGATAATATTTCAGGTTTACTTATGTAGCTCATCTTTAGGTGTGAGAGTCAGTGTAGGATAATGTTTCAGGTTTACTTTTGTAGGTCATCTTTAGGTGTGAGAGTCAGTGTAGGATAATATTTCAGGTTTACTTTTGTAGCTCATCTTTAGGTGTGAGAGTCAGTGTAGGATAATATTTCAGGTTTACTTTTGTAGCTCATCTTTAGGTGTGAGAGTCAGTGTAGGATAATATTTCAGGTTTACTTTTGTAGCTCATTTTTAGGTGTGAGAGTCAGTGCAGGATAATATTTCAGGTTTACTTTTGTAGCTCATCTTTAGGTGTGAGAGTCAGTGTAGGATAATATTTCAGGTTTACTTTTTGTAGCTCATCTTTAGGTGTGAGAGTCAGTGTAGGATAATGTTTCAGGTTTACTTTGTGTAGCTCATCTTTAGGTGTGAGAGTCAGTGTAGGATAATATTTCAGGTTTACTTTTGTAGCTCATCTTTAGGTGTGAGTCAGTGTAGGATAATATTTCAGGTTTACTTTTGTAGCTCATCTTTAGGTGTGAGAGTCAGTGTAGGATAATGTTTCAGGTTTACTTTTGTAGCTCATCTTTAGGTGTGAGAGTCAGTGTAGGATAATATTTCAGGTTTACTTTTTGTAGCTCATCTTTAGGTGTGAGAGTCAGTGTAGGATAATATTTCAGGTTTACTTTTTGTAGCTCATCTTTAGGTGTGAGAGTCAGTGTAGGATAATGTTTCAGGTTTACTTTTGTAGCTCATCTTTAGGTGTGAGAGTCAGTGTAGGATAATATTTCAGGTTTACTTTTGTAGCTCATCTTTAGGTGTGAGAGTCAGTGTAGGATAATATTTCAGGTTTACTTTTGTAGCTCATCTTTAGGTGTGAGAGTCAGTGTAGGATAATATTTCAGGTTTACTTTTGTAGCTCATCTTTAGGTGTGAGAGTCAGTGTAGGATAATATTTCAGGTTTACTTTGTAGCTCATCTTTAGGTGTGAGAGTCAGTGTAGGATAATATTTCAGGTTTACTTTTGTAGCTCATCTTTAGGTGTGAGAGTCAGTGTAGGATAATATTTCAGGTTTACTTTTGTAGCTCATCTTTAGGTGTGAGAGTCAGTGTAGGATAATATTTCAGGTTTACTTTTGTAGCTCATCTTTAGGTGTGAGAGTCAGTGTAGGATAATATTTCAGGTTTACTTTTGTAGCTCATCTTTAGGTGTGAGAGTCAGTGTAGGATAATATTTCAGGTTTACTTTTGTAACTCATCTTTAGGTGTGAGAGTCAGTGTAGGATAATATTTCAGGTTTACTTTTGTAACTCATCTTTAGGTGTGAGAGTCAGTGTAGGATAATGTTTCAGGTTTACTTTTGTAGCTCATCTTTAGGTGTGAGAGTCAGTGTAGGATAATGTTTCAGGTTTACTTTTGTAGCTCATCTTTAGGTGTGAGAGTCAGTGTAGGATAATGTTTCAGGTTTACTTTTGTAGCTCATCTTTAGGTGTGCTTATATTATGTTATAGACCTTCGTGAGAGCTTCGTGGTTGTACCATGTTTCTTAAGTTCCAGTAACACATCCTCTTTTAATAACACAAATGAACAAATGGAACAAAAAGCAAGAACATCTGAAAATACAAAAGTTTGTTTTATTCTTTAAGAATAAAACAAACAATAACAACAACCATGTGGCTTGATATATGATTACTTCATTTAAACCAATACTAAATGAAATTAACATAAGATCCATGGATGGAAGTAGTGGCTGGTTATCAATGGTTGCCTCTGTACCAAAGAAGCAAAATTACTGAAGCTAAAAGTTGGATAAATGAATGCTGTGGTGATAAAATTATAAATAAGGGTTTGTTTTCACTTACCAGACTAACCAGTCATCAACCTTATTTAAATTGACTCTCAAGGTAATTATAAATTCTTACAATCGTTACTTGAAATATATAATTTCAAAGCAGCTGTATTTTTAGGGACGTTAGAAATTCTTCAGCAAATGGTAAAACTTTATTTTGTACGAAGTGTTTCATGTTATTGACAGGATCACAATCTTACCAATCCACACTCACATGTATAAGAAAGCAACACAGGACATAATATGCACTTGGAGTTTGGGAGAGGTGCACCTCTTGCAAATGAAATGAGAGATCAGTGTAGATCTGCAGGGCTTAACCAATGATGAAGACAGTTTAAAAGTAAAACAAAATGTAATTACGAGCAGTTGTGCACTTTGGAAACAACACGATTACCGAAAAGGTAATGGTGTAGCATTCGTCATGTTTTCAGCTGACATTATAACCATTTAAATCTTGCATGGTGTTTTGGTCATGAATATTAAATAAACGTAGCTAGAACATGAAGTCAGAAAAGACAAACCGTTGAGATTGTTGTAATAAAAAAAATGAATCGAGAAACATTTTAATAGAGTGACAAAATCTTAGTAAAGTATATTTGATTTATAATTTTGTTTTTCTCAGTGTCTTTAACCATTCTATTTTCAGTTTTAATTTACTAAATTTCATAATGGATGAGTGTACATGTTGTGTTAAAATTTTTCTTTGTATTAAATATATTGCAGTGTGACCAGAAGATGCAGGTATGGTTTTTACATTTCTTGACTTTATTATTACTGTGTTAAGTACACGGATGTTGTACCCATAATTCACTGTTTTTTAGGCACAGTCTATTTTACAGGTAATTATTATATGATACAACTTGTTGGTCGCACAGATCATTAACCAAATTTATTTAACACTATTTCTGTTTGAATAGAATCATGAAGGAATAGGTATATGTGGTAAATCAACCGGAGGTTTCTTGTTGACGGTGCAGTATGCCACAGGTTTTGGAAAGTATCCAACTTGGACTTGCAGCATGTTGTATTGGACTGGGAAAAGTAAGTGTGGACACTGTCCAGATGGGCTTGATCTGTCCGGAAAATAAACTCATCTTTCTTACATACATTAAAAAACTTCAGGGTTGAAATTATTCAATACAATAAGTTTTATTTGTTGGTTTTATTATACATAAAAGTGATATTACATTTTTAAATAACCATTATTTTGGATGCTGAAAAGTATTTAAACAGTTTACTGGTGAGAATTTTGTAGAGATAGCTTTGGATGTGCAAGGTGTCGTGAGTCTGGAAATATAATTATTTGAAATAATAACAAACATTACATACCCAGTATGAGATGTTACTCAGTGAAATAGTAACAAACATTACATATCCAGTATGTCATGTTACTCAGTGAAATAGTAACAAACATTACATACCCAGTATGACATGTTACTCAGTGAAATAGTAACAAACATTACATATCCAGTATGTCATGTTACTCAGTGAAATAGTAACAAACATTACATATCCAGTATGTCATGTTACTCAGTGAAATAGTAACAATCATTACATATCCAGTATGACATGTTACTCAGTGAAATAGTAACAAACATTACATACCCAGAATGACATGTTACTCAGTGAAATAGTAACAAACATTACATATCCAGTATGTCATGTTACTCAGTGAAATAGTAACAATCATTACATATCCAGTATGACATGTTACTCAGTGAAATAGTAACAAACATTACATATCCAGTATGTCATGTTACTCAGTGAAATAGTAACAAACATTACATATCCAGTATGATATGCTACTCAGTGAAATAGTAACAAACATTACATACCCAGTATGACATGTTACTCAGTGAAATAGTAACAAACATTACATATCCAGTATGATATGCTACTCAGTGAAATAGTAACAAACATTACATACCCAGTATGACATGTTACTCAGTGAAATAGTAACAAACATTACATATCCAGTATGTCATGTTACTCAGTGAAATAGTAACAAACATTACATATCCAGTATGTCATGTTACTCAGTGAAATAGTAACAAACATTACATACCCAGTATGACATGTTACTCAGTGAAATAGTAACAAACATTACATACCCAGTATGTCATGTTACTCAGTGAAATAGTAACAAACATTACATACCCAGTATGTCATGTTACTCAGTGAAATAGTAACAAACATTACATATCCAGTATGTCATGTTACTCAGTGAAATAGTAACAAACATTACATATCCAGTATGTCATGTTACTCAGTGAAATAGTAACAAACATTACATATCCAGTATGACATGTTACTCAGTGAAATAGTAACAAACATTACATACCCAGTATGTCATGTTACTCAGTGAAATAGTAACAAACATTACATACCCAGTATGACATGTTACTCAGTGAAATAGTAACAAACATTACATACCCAGTATGACATGTTACTCAGTGAAATAGTAACAAACATTACATATCCAGTATGTCATGTTACTCAGTGAAATAGTAACAAACATTACATATCCAGTATGTCATGTTACTCAGTGAAATAGTAACAAACATTACATACCCAGTATGACATGTTACTCAGTGAAATAGTAACAAACATTACATACCCAGTATGACATGTTACTCAGTGAAATAGTAACAAACATTACATATCCAGTATGACATGTTACTCAGTGAAATAGTAACAAACATTACATATCCAGTATGACATGTTACTCAGTGAAATAGTAACAAACATTACATACCCAGTATGACATGTTACTCAGTGAAATAGTAACAAACATTACATACACAGTATGACATGTTACTCAGTGAAATAGTAACAAAAATTACATATCCAGTATGACATGTTACTCAGTGAAATAGTAACAAACATTACATACCCAGTATGACATGTTACTCAGTGAAATAGTAACAAACATTACATATCCAGTATGACATGTTACTCAGTGAAATAGTAACAAACATTACATACCCAGTATGACATGTTACTCAGTGAAATAGTAACAAACATTACATATCCAGTATGTCATGTTACTCAGTGAAATAGTAACAAACATTACATACCCAGTATGACATGTTACTCAGTGAAATAGTAACAAACATTACATACCCAGTATGACATGTTACTCAGTGAAATAGTAACAAACATTACATACCCAGTATGACATGTTACTCAGTGAAATAGTAACAAACATTACATACCCAGTATGACATGTTACTCAGTGAAATAGTAACAAACATTACATATCCAGTATGACATGTTACTCAGTGAAATAGTAACAAACATTACATACCCAGTATGACATGTTACTCAGTGAAATAGTAACAAACATTACATACCCAGTATGACATGTTACTCAGTGAAATAGTAACAAACATTACATACCAGTATGACATGTTACTCAGTGAAATAGTAACAAACATTACATATCCAGTATGACATGTTACTCAGTGAAATAGTAACAAACATTACATACCCAGTATGACATGTTACTCAGTGAAATAGTAACAAACATTACATATCCAGTATGTCATGTTACTCAGTGAAATAGTAACAAACATTACATACCCAGTATGACATGTTACTCAGTGAAATAGTAACAAACATTACATACCCAGTATGACATGTTACTCAGTGAAATAGTAACAAACATTACATACCCAGTATGACATGTTACTCAGTGAAATAGTAACAAACATTACATACCCAGTATGACATGTTACTCAGTGAAATAGTAACAAACATTACATATCCAGTATGACATGTTACTCAGTGAAATAATAACAAACATTACATACCCAGTATGACACGTTACTCAGTGAAATAGTAACAAACATTACATACCCAGTATGACATGTTACTCAGTGAAATAGTAACAAACATTACATACCCAGTATGACATGTTACTCAGTGAAATAATAACAAACATTACATACCCAGTATGACACGTTACTCAGTGAAATAGTAACAAACATTACATACCCAGTATGACATGTTACTCAGTGAAATAGTAACAAACATTACATACCCAGTATGTCATGTTACTCAGTGAAATAGTAACAAACATTACATATCCAGTATGACATGTTACTCAGTGAAATAGTAACAAACATTACATATCCAGTATGACATGTTACTCAGTGAAATAGTAACAAACATTACATATCCAGTATGACATGTTACTCAGTGAAATAGTAACAAACATTACATACCCAGTATGTCATGTTACTCAGTGAAATAGTAACAAACATTACATACCCAGTATGACATGTTACTCAGTGAAATAGTAACAAACATTACATACCCAGTATGACATGTTACTCAGTGAAATAGTAACAAACATTACATATCCAGTATGACATGTTACTCAGTGAAATAGTAACAAACATTACATATCCAGTATGACATGTTACTCAGTGAAATAGTAACAAACATTACATACCCAGTATGACATGTTACTCAGTGAAATAGTAACAAACATTACATACCCAGTATGACATGTTACTCAGTGAAATAGTAACAAACATTACATATCCAGTATGACATGTTACTCAGTGAAATAGTAACAAACATTACATATCCAGTATGACATGTTACTCAGTGAAATAGTAACAAACATTACATACCCAGTATGACATGTTACTCAGTGAAATAGTAACAAACATTACATACCCAGTATGACATGTTACTCAGTGAAATAGTAACAAACATTACATATCCAGTATGACATGTTACTCAGTGAAATAGTAACAAACATTACATACCCAGTATGACATGTTACTCAGTGAAATAGTAACAAACATTACATATCCAGTATGACATGTTACTCAGTGAAATAGTAACAAACATTACATACCCAGTATGACATGTTACTCAGTGAAATAGTAACAAACATTACATATCCAGTATGACATGTTACTCAGTGAAATAGTAACAAACATTACATACCCAGTATGACATGTTACTCAGTGAAATAGTAACAAACATTACATACCCAGTATGACATGTTACTCAGTGAAATAGTAACAAACATTACATACCCAGTATGACATGTTACTCAGTGAAATAGTAACAAACATTACATACCCAGTATGACATGTTACTCAGTGAAATAGTAACAAACATTACATATCCAGTATGACATGTTACTCAGTGAAATAGTAACAAACATTACATACCCAGTATGACATGTTACTCAGTGAAATAGTAACAAACATTACATACCCAGTATGACATGTTACTCAGTGAAATAGTAACAAACATTACATACCCAGTATGACATGTTACTCAGTGAAATAGTAACAAACATTACATATCCAGTATGACATGTTACTCAGTGAAATAGTAACAAACATTACATACCCAGTATGACATGTTACTCAGTGAAATAGTAACAAACATTACATATCCAGTATGTCATGTTACTCAGTGAAATAGTAACAAACATTACATACCCAGTATGACATGTTACTCAGTGAAATAGTAACAAACATTACATACCCAGTATGACATGTTACTCAGTGAAATAGTAACAAACATTACATACCCAGTATGACATGTTACTCAGTGAAATAGTAACAAACATTACATACCCAGTATGACATGTTACTCAGTGAAATAGTAACAAACATTACATATCCAGTATGACATGTTACTCAGTGAAATAGTAACAAACATTACATACCCAGTATGACATGTTACTCAGTGAAATAGTAACAAACATTACATACCCAGTATGACATGTTACTCAGTGAAATAGTAACAAACATTACATACCCAGTATGACATGTTACTCAGTGAAATAGTAACAAACATTACATACCCAGTATGACATGTTACTCAGTGAAATAGTAACAAACATTACATACCCAGTATGACATGTTACTCAGTGAAATAGTAACAAACATTACATACACAGTATGACATGTTACTCAGTGAAATAGTAACAAACATTACATACCAGTATGACATGTTACTCAGTGAAATAGTAACAAACATTACATACCAGTATGACATGTTACTCAGTGAAATAGTAACAAACATTACATACCCAGTATGACATGTTACTCAGTGAAATAGTAACAAACATTACATACCCAGTATGACATGTTACTCAGTGAAATAGTAACAAACATTACATATCCAGTATGACATGTTACTCAGTGAAATAGTAACAAACATTACATACCCAGTATGACATGTTACTCAGTGAAATAGTAACAAACATTACATATTCAGTATGACATGTTACTCAGTGAAATAGTAACAAACATTACATATCCAGTATGACATGTTACTCAGTGAAATAGTAACAAACATTACATACCCAGTATGACATGTTACTCAGTGAAATAGTAACAAACATTACATATTCAGTATGACATGTTACTCAGTGAAATAGTAACAAACATTACATATCCAGTATGACATGTTACTCAGTGAAATAGTAACAAACATTACATACCCAGTATGACATGTTACTCAGTGAAATAGTAACAAACATTACATACCCAGTATGACATGTTACTCAGTGAAATAGTAACAAACATTACATATCCAGTATGACATGTTACTCAGTGAAATAGTAACAAACATTACATACCCAGTATGACATGTTACTCAGTGAAATAGTAACAAACATTACATACCCAGTATGACATGTTACTCAGTGAAATAGTAACAAACATTACATACCCAGTATGACATGTTACTCAGTGAAATAGTAACAAACATTACATACCCAGTATGACATGTTACTCAGTGAAATAGTAACAAACATTACATACCCAGTATGACATGTTACTCAGTGAAATAGTAACAAACATTACATACCTAGTATGACATGTTACTCAGTGAAATAGTAACAAACATTACATACCCAGTATGACATGTTACTCAGTGAAATAGTAACAAACATTACATATCCAGTATGACATGTTACTCAGTGAAATAGTAACAAACATTACATACCCAGTATGACATGTTACTCAGTGAAATAGTAACAAACATTACATATCCAGTATGACATGTTACTCAGTGAAATAGTAACAAACATTACATATCCAGTATGACATGTTACTCAGTGAAATAGTAACAAACATTACATACCCAGTATGACATGTTACTCAGTGAAATAGTAACAAACATTACATATCCAGTATGTCATGTTACTCAGTGAAATAGTAACAAACATTACATACCCAGTATGACATGTTACTCAGTGAAATAGTAACAAACATTACATATCCAGTATGTCATGTTACTCAGTGAAATAGTAACAAACATTACATATCCAGTATGACATGTTACTCAGTGAAATAGTAACAAACATTACATACCCAGTATGACATGTTACTCAGTGAAATAGTAACAAACATTACATACCCAGTATGACATGTTACTCAGTGAAATAGTAACAAACATTACATATCCAGTATGACATGTTACTCAGTGAAATAGTAACAAACATTACATATCCAGTATGACATGTTACTCAGTGAAATAGTAACAAACATTACATACCCAGTATGACATGTTACTCAGTGAAATAGTAACAAACATTACATACCAGTATGACATGTTACTCAGTGAAATAGTAACAAACATTACATATCCAGTATGACATGTTACTCAGTGAAATAGTAACAAACATTACATATCCAGTATGACATGTTACTCAGTGAAATAGTAACAAACATTACATATCCAGTATGACATGTTACTCAGTGAAATAGTAACAAACATTACATACCCAGTATGACATGTTACTCAGTGAAATAGTAACAAACATTACATACCCAGTATGACATGTTACTCAGTGAAATAGTAACAAACATTACATACCCAGTATGACATGTTACTCAGTGAAATAGTAACAAACATTACATACCCAGTATGACATGTTACTCAGTGAAATAGTAACAAACATTACATACCCAGTATGACATGTTACTCAGTGAAATAGTAACAAACATTACATATCCAGTATGACATGTTACTCAGTGAAATAGTAACAAACATTACATACCCAGTATGACATGTTACTCAGTGAAATAGTAACAAACATTACATACCCAGTATGACATGTTACTCAGTGAAATAGTAACAAACATTACATATCCAGTATGACATGTTACTCAGTGAAATAGTAACAAACATTACATACCCAGTATGACATGTTACTCAGTGAAATAGTAACAAACATTACATACCCAGTATGACATGTTACTCAGTGAAATAGTAACAAACATTACATACCCAGTATGACATGTTACTCAGTGAAATAGTAACAAACATTACATACCCAGTATGACATGTTACTCAGTGAAATAGTAACAAACATTACATACCCAGTATGACATGTTACTCAGTGAAATAGTAACAAACATTACATACCCAGTATGACATGTTACTCAGTGAAATAGTAACAAACATTACATATCCAGTATGACATGTTACTCAGTGAAATAGTAACAAACATTACATATCCAGTATGACATGTTACTCAGTGAAATAGTAACAAACATTACATACCCAGTATGACATGTTACTCAGTGAAATAGTAACAAACATTACATATCCAGTATGACATGTTACTCAGTGAAATAGTAACAAACATTACATACCCAGTATGACATGTTACTCAGTGAAATAGTAACAAACATTACATACCAGTATGACATGTTACTCAGTGAAATAGTAACAAACATTACATATCCAGTATGACATGTTACTCAGTGAAATAGTAACAAACATTACATACCCAGTATGACATGTTACTCAGTGAAATAGTAACAAACATTACATATCCAGTATGACATGTTACTCAGTGAAATAGTAACAAACATTACATACCCAGTATGACATGTTACTCAGTGAAATAGTAACAAACATTACATACCCAGTATGACATGTTACTCAGTGAAATAGTAACAAACATTACATACCCAGTATGACATGTTACTCAGTGAAATAGTAACAAACATTACATATCCAGTATGACATGTTACTCAGTGAAATAGTAACAAACATTACATACCCAGTATGACATGTTACTCAGTGAAATAGTAACAAACATTACATATCCAGTATGACATGTTACTCAGTGAAATAGTAACAAACATTACATACCCAGTATGACATGTTACTCAGTGAAATAGTAACAAACATTACATACCAGTATGACATGTTACTCAGTGAAATAGTAACAAACATTACATACCCAGTATGACATGTTACTCAGTGAAATAGTAACAAACATTACATACCCAGTATGACATGTTACTCAGTGAAATAGTAACAAACATTACATATCCAGTATGACATGTTACTCAGTGAAATAGTAACAAACATTACATACCCAGTATGACATGTTACTCAGTGAAATAGTAACAAACATTACATATCCAGTATGACATGTTACTCAGTGAAATAGTAACAAACATTACATACCCAGTATGACATGTTACTCAGTGAAATAGTAACAAACATTACATATCCAGTATGACATGTTACTCAGTGAAATAGTAACAAACATTACATACCCAGTATGACATGTTACTCAGTGAAATAGTAACAAACATTACATACCCAGTATGACATGTTACTCAGTGAAATAGTAACAAACATTACATACCCAGTATGACATGTTACTCAGTGAAATAGTAACAAACATTACATACCCAGTATGACATGTTACTCAGTGAAATAGTAACAAACATTACATACCAGTATGACATGTTACTCAGTGAAATAGTAACAAACATTACATACCCAGTATGACATGTTACTCAGTGAAATAGTAACAAACATTACATATCCAGTATGACATGTTACTCAGTGAAATAGTAACAAACATTACATACCCAGTATGACATGTTACTCAGTGAAATAGTAACAAACATTACATACCCAGTATGACATGTTACTCAGTGAAATAGTAACAAACATTACATATCCAGTATGACATGTTACTCAGTGAAATAGTAACAAACATTACATACCCAGTATGACATGTTACTCAGTGAAATAGTAACAAACATTACATATCCAGTATGACATGTTACTCAGTGAAATAGTAACAAACATTACATATCCAGTATGACATGTTACTCAGTGAAATAGTAACAAACATTACATATCCAGTATGACATGTTACTCAGTGAAATAGTAACAAACATTACATACCCAGTATGACATGTTACTCAGTGAAATAGTAACAAACATTACATATGACAGTATGACATGTTACTCAGTGAAATAGTAACAAACATTACATACCCAGTATGACATGTTACTCAGTGAAATAGTAACAAACATTACATACCCAGTATGACATGTTACTCAGTGAAATAGTAACAAACATTACATATCCAGTATGACATGTTACTCAGTGAAATAGTAACAAACATTACATACCCAGTATGACATGTTACTCAGTGAAATAGTAACAAACATTACATATCCAGTATGACATGTTACTCAGTGAAATAGTAACAAACATTACATATCCAGTATGACATGTTACTCAGTGAAATAGTAACAAACATTACATATCCAGTATGACATGTTACTCAGTGAAATAGTAACAAACATTACATACCCAGTATGACATGTTACTCAGTGAAATAGTAACAAACATTACATATCCAGTATGACATGTTACTCAGTGAAATAGTAACAAACATTACATACCAGTATGACATGTTACTCAGTGAAATAGTAACAAACATTACATACCCAGTATGACATGTTACTCAGTGAAATAGTAACAAACATTACATATCCAGTATGACATGTTACTCAGTGAAATAGTAACAAACATTACATACCCAGTATGACATGTTACTCAGTGAAATAGTAACAAACATTACATATCCAGTATGACATGTTACTCAGTGAAATAGTAACAAACATTACATACCCAGTATGACATGTTACTCAGTGAAATAGTAACAAACATTACATACCCAGTATGACATGTTACTCAGTGAAATAGTAACAAACATTACATATCCAGTATGACATGTTACTCAGTGAAATAGTAACAAACATTACATATCCAGTATGACATGTTACTCAGTGAAATAGTAACAAACATTACATACCCAGTATGACATGTTACTCAGTGAAATAGTAACAAACATTACATACCCAGTATGACATGTTACTCAGTGAAATAGTAACAAACATTACATATCCAGTATGACATGTTACTCAGTGAAATAGTAACAAACATTACATACCCAGTATGACATGTTACTCAGTGAAATAGTAACAAACATTACATATCCAGTATGACATGTTACTCAGTGAAATAGTAACAAACATTACATACCCAGTATGACATGTTACTCAGTGAAATAGTAACAAACATTACATACCCAGTATGACATGTTACTCAGTGAAATAGTAACAAACATTACATATCCAGTATGACATGTTACTCAGTGAAATAGTAACAAACATTACATACCCAGTATGACATGTTACTCAGTGAAATAGTAACAAACATTACATACCCAGTATGACATGTTACTCAGTGAAATAGTAACAAACATTACATACCCAGTATGACATGTTACTCAGTGAAATAGTAACAAACATTACATACCCAGTATGACATGTTACTCAGTGAAATAGTAACAAACATTACATACCCAGTATGACATGTTACTCAGTGAAATAGTAACAAACATTACATACCCAGTATGACATGTTACTCAGTGAAATAGTAACAAACATTACATACCCAGTATGACATGTTACTCAGTGAAATAGTAACAAACATTACATATCCAGTATGACATGTTACTCAGTGAAATAGTAACAAACATTACATATCCAGTATGACATGTTACTCAGTGAAATAGTAACAAACATTACATATCCAGTATGACATGTTACTCAGTGAAATAGTAACAAACATTACATACCCAGTATGACATGTTACTCAGTGAAATAGTAACAAACATTACATACCCAGTATGACATGTTACTCAGTGAAATAGTAACAAACATTACATACCCAGTATGACATGTTACTCAGTGAAATAGTAACAAACATTACATATCCAGTATGACATGTTACTCAGTGAAATAGTAACAAACATTACATATCCAGTATGACATGTTACTCAGTGAAATAGTAACAAACATTACATACCCAGTATGACATGTTACTCAGTGAAATAGTAACAAACATTACATATCCAGTATGACATGTTACTCAGTGAAATAGTAACAAACATTACATACCCAGTATGACATGTTACTCAGTGAAATAGTAACAAACATTACATACCCAGTATGACATGTTACTCAGTGAAATAGTAACAAACATTACATATCCAGTATGACATGTTACTCAGTGAAATAGTAACAAACATTACATACCCAGTATGACATGTTACTCAGTGAAATAGTAACAAACATTACATATCCAGTATGACATGTTACTCAGTGAAATAGTAACAAACATTACATATCCAGTATGACATGTTACTCAGTGAAATAGTAACAAACATTACATATCCAGTATGACATGTTACTCAGTGAAATAGTAACAAACATTACATATCCAGTATGACATGTTACTCAGTGAAATAGTAACAAACATTACATACCCAGTATGACATGTTACTCAGTGAAATAGTAACAAACATTACATATCCAGTATGACATGTTACTCAGTGAAATAGTAACAAACATTACATACCCAGTATGACATGTTACTCAGTGAAATAGTAACAAACATTACATACCCAGTATGACATGTTACTCAGTGAAATAGTAACAAACATTACATATCCAGTATGACATGTTACTCAGTGAAATAGTAACAAACATTACATATCCAGTATGACATGTTACTCAGTGAAATAGTAACAAACATTACATACCCAGTATGACATGTTACTCAGTGAAATAGTAACAAACATTACATACCCAGTATGACATGTTACTCAGTGAAATAGTAACAAACATTACATATCCAGTATGACATGTTACTCAGTGAAATAGTAACAAACATTACATACCCAGTATGACATGTTACTCAGTGAAATAGTAACAAACATTACATACCAGTATGACATGTTACTCAGTGAAATAGTAACAAACATTACATACCCAGTATGACATGTTACTCAGTGAAATAGTAACAAACATTACATACCCAGTATGACATGTTACTCAGTGAAATAGTAACAAACATTACATACCCAGTATGACATGTTACTCAGTGAAATAGTAACAAACATTACATATCCAGTATGACATGTTACTCAGTGAAATAGTAACAAACATTACATATCCAGTATGACATGTTACTCAGTGAAATAGTAACAAACATTACATACCCAGTATGACATGTTACTCAGTGAAATAGTAACAAACATTACATATCCAGTATGTCATGTTACTCAGTGAAATAGTAACAAACATTACATACCCAGTATGACATGTTACTCAGTGAAATAGTAACAAACATTACATACCCAGTATGACATGTTACTCAGTGAAATAGTAACAAACATTACATACCCAGTATGACATGTTACTCAGTGAAATAGTAACAAACATTACATACCAGTATGACATGTTACTCAGTGAAATAGTAAGAAACATTACATATCCAGTATGACATGTTACTCAGTGAAATAGTAACAAACATTACATACCCAGTATGACATGTTACTCAGTGAAATAGTAACAAACATTACATACCCAGTATGACATGTTACTCAGTGAAATAGTAACAAACATTACATACCCAGTATGACATGTTACTCAGTGAAATAGTAACAAACATTACATATCCAGTATGACATGTTACTCAGTGAAATAGTAACAAACATTACATACCCAGTATGACATGTTACTCAGTGAAATAGTAACAAACATTACATATCCAGTATGTCATGTTACTCAGTGAAATAGTAACAAACATTACATACCCAGTATGACATGTTACTCAGTGAAATAGTAACAAACATTACATACCCAGTATGACATGTTACTCAGTGAAATAGTAACAAACATTACATACCCAGTATGACATGTTACTCAGTGAAATAGTAACAAACATTACATACCCAGTATGACATGTTACTCAGTGAAATAGTAACAAACATTACATATCCAGTATGACATGTTACTCAGTGAAATAGTAACAAACATTACATACCCAGTATGACATGTTACTCAGTGAAATAGTAACAAACATTACATACCCAGTATGACATGTTACTCAGTGAAATAGTAACAAACATTACATATCCAGTATGACATGTTACTCAGTGAAATAGTAACAAACATTACATACCCAGTATGACATGTTACTCAGTGAAATAGTAACAAACATTACATACCCAGTATGACATGTTACTCAGTGAAATAGTAACAAACATTACATACCCAGTATGACATGTTACTCAGTGAAATAGTAACAAACATTACATACCAGTATGACATGTTACTCAGTGAAATAGTAACAAACATTACATACCCAGTATGACATGTTACTCAGTGAAATAGTAACAAACATTACATACCCAGTATGACATGTTACTCAGTGAAATAGTAACAATCATTACATACCCAGTAGGACATGTTACTCAGTGAAATAGTAACAAACATTACAAATCCAGTATGACATGTTACTCAGTGAAATAGTAACAAACATTACATATCCAGTATGTCATGTTACTCAGTGAAATAGTAACAAACATTACATACCCAGTATGACATGTTACTCAGTGAAATAGTAACAAACATTACATATCCAGTATGACATGTTACTCAGTGAAATAGTAACAAACATTACATATCAGTATGACATGTTCCTCAGTGAAATAGTAACAAACATTACATACCCAGTATGACATGTTACTCAGTGAAATAGTAACAAACATTACATATCCAGTATGACATGTTACTCAGTGAAATAGTAACAAACATTACATACCCAGTATGACATGTTACTCAGTGAAATAGTAACAAACATTACATACCCAGTATGACATGTTACTCAGTGAAATAGTAACAAACATTACATACCCAGTATGACATGTTACTCAGTGAAATAGTAACAAACATTACATACCCAGTATGACATGTTACTCAGTGAAATAGTAACAAACATTACATACCCAGTATGACATGTTACTCAGTGAAATAGTAACAAACATTACATACCAGTATGACATGTTACTCAGTGAAATAGTAACAAACATTACATATCCAGTATGACATGTTACTCAGTGAAATAGTAACAAACATTACATATCCAGTATGACATGTTACTCAGTGAAATAGTAACAAACATTACATATCCAGTATGTCATGTTACTCAGTGAAATAGTAACAAACATTACATACCCAGTATGATATGTTACTCAGTGAAATAGTAACAAACATTACATATCCAGTATGACATGTTACTCAGTGAAATAGTAACAAACATTACATACCCAGTATGACATGTTACTCAGTGAAATAGTAACAAACATTACATACCCAGTATGACATGTTACTCAGTGAAATAGTAACAAACATTACATACCCAGTATGACATGTTACTCAGTGAAATAGTAACAAACATTACATACCCAGTATGACATGTTACTCAGTGAAATAGTAACAAACATTACATATCCAGTATGACATGTTACTCAGTGAAATAGTAACAAACATTACATACCCAGTATGACATGTTACTCAGTGAAATAGTAACAAACATTACATACCCAGTATGACATGTTACTCAGTGAAATAGTAACAAACATTACATACCCAGTATGACATGTTACTCAGTGAAATAGTAACAAACATTACATATCCAGTATGACATGTTACTCAGTGAAATAGTAACAAACATTACATACCCAGTATGACATGTTACTCAGTGAAATAGTAACAAACATTACATATCCAGTATGTCATGTTACTCAGTGAAATAGTAACAAACATTACATACCCAGTATGACATGTTACTCAGTGAAATAGTAACAAACATTACATACCCAGTATGACATGTTACTCAGTGAAATAGTAAGAAACATTACATATCCAGTATGACATGTTACTCAGTGAAATAGTAACAAACATTACATACCCAGTATGACATGTTACTCAGTGAAATAGTAACAAACATTACATACCCAGTATGACATGTTACTCAGTGAAATAGTAACAAACATTACATACCCAGTATGACATGTTACTCAGTGAAATAGTAACAAACATTACATACCCAGTATGACATGTTACTCAGTGAAATAGTAACAAACATTACATATCCAGTATGACATGTTACTCAGTGAAATAGTAACAAACATTACATACCCAGTATGACATGTTACTCAGTGAAATAGTAACAAACATTACATATCCAGTATGACATGTTACTCAGTGAAATAGTAACAAACATTACATACCCAGTATGACATGTTACTCAGTGAAATAGTAACAAACATTACATACCAGTATGACATGTTACTCAGTGAAATAGTAACAAACATTACATACCCAGTATGACATGTTACTCAGTGAAATAGTAACAAACATTACATACCCAGTATGACATGTTACTCAGTGAAATAGTAACAAACATTACATACCCAGTATGACATGTTACTCAGTGAAATAGTAACAAACATTACATACCCAGTATGACATGTTACTCAGTGAAATAGTAACAAACATTACATATCCAGTATGACATGTTACTCAGTGAAATAGTAACAAACATTACATATCCAGTATGACATGTTACTCAGTGAAATAGTAACAAACATTACATACCCAGTATGACATGTTACTCAGTGAAATAGTAACAAACATTACATATCCAGTATGACATGTTACTCAGTGAAATAGTAACAAACATTACATATCCAGTATGACATGTTACTCAGTGAAATAGTAACAAACATTACATATCCAGTATGACATGTTACTCAGTGAAATAGTAACAAACATTACATACCCAGTATGACATGTTACTCAGTGAAATAGTAACAAACATTACATATCCAGTATGACATGTTACTCAGTGAAATAGTAACAAACATTACATACCCAGTATGACATGTTACTCAGTGAAATAGTAACAAACATTACATACCCAGTATGACATGTTACTCAGTGAAATAGTAACAAACATTACATACCCAGTATGACATGTTACTCAGTGAAATAGTAACAAACATTACATACCCAGTATGACATGTTACTCAGTGAAATAGTAACAAACATTACATATCCAGTATGACATGTTACTCAGTGAAATAGTAACAAACATTACATATCCAGTATGACATGTTACTCAGTGAAATAGTAACAAACATTACATACCCAGTATGACATGTTACTCAGTGAAATAGTAACAAACATTACATATCCAGTATGACATGTTACTCAGTGAAATAGTAACAAACATTACATACCAGTATGACATGTTACTCAGTGAAATAGTAACAAACATTACATACCCAGTATGACATGTTACTCAGTGAAATAGTAACAAACATTACATACCCAGTATGACATGTTACTCAGTGAAATAGTAACAAACATTACATACCCAGTATGACATGTTACTCAGTGAAATAGTAACAAACATTACATATCCAGTATGACATGTTACTCAGTGAAATAGTAACAAACATTACATACCCAGTATGACATGTTACTCAGTGAAATAGTAACAAACATTACATACCCAGTATGACATGTTACTCAGTGAAATAGTAACAAACATTACATACCCAGTATGACATGTTACTCAGTGAAATAGTAACAAACATTACATACCCAGTATGACATGTTACTCAGTGAAATAGTAACAAACATTACATACCCAGTATGACATGTTACTCAGTGAAATAGTAACAAACATTACATATCCAGTATGACATGTTACTCAGTGAAATAGTAACAAACATTACATATCCAGTATGACATGTTACTCAGTGAAATAGTAACAAACATTACATACCCAGTATGACATGTTACTCAGTGAAATAGTAACAAACATTACATATCCAGTATGACATGTTACTCAGTGAAATAGTAACAAACATTACATATCCAGTATGACATGTTACTCAGTGAAATAGTAACAAACATTACATATCCAGTATGACATGTTACTCAGTGAAATAGTAACAAACATTACATATCCAGTATGACATGTTACTCAGTGAAATAGTAACAAACATTACATACCCAGTATGACATGTTACTCAGTGAAATAGTAACAAACATTACATACCCAGTATGACATGTTACTCAGTGAAATAGTAACAAACATTACATATCCAGTATGACATGTTACTCAGTGAAATAGTAACAAACATTACATACCCAGTATGACATGTTACTCAGTGAAATAGTAACAAACATTACATACCCAGTATGACATGTTACTCAGTGAAATAGTAACAAACATTACATATCCAGTATGACATGTTACTCAGTGAAATAGTAACAAACATTACATACCCAGTATGACATGTTACTCAGTGAAATAGTAACAAACATTACATATCCAGTATGACATGTTACTCAGTGAAATAGTAACAAACATTACATATCCAGTATGACATGTTACTCAGTGAAATAGTAACAAACATTACATACCCAGTATGACATGTTACTCAGTGAAATAGTAACAAACATTACATATCCAGTATGACATGTTACTCAGTGAAATAGTAACAAACATTACATACCCAGTATGACATGTTACTCAGTGAAATAGTAACAAACATTACATACCCAGTATGACATGTTACTCAGTGAAATAGTAACAAACATTACATATCCAGTATGACATGTTACTCAGTGAAATAGTAACAAACATTACATATCCAGTATGACATGTTACTCAGTGAAATAGTAACAAACATTACATATCCAGTATGACATGTTACTCAGTGAAATAGTAACAAACATTACATATCCAGTATGACATGTTACTCAGTGAAATAGTAACAAACATTACATATCCAGTATGACATGTTACTCAGTGAAATAGTAACAAACATTACATATCCAGTATGACATGTTACTCAGTGAAATAGTAACAAACATTACATACCCAGTATGACATGTTACTCAGTGAAATAGTAACAAACATTACATACCCAGTATGACATGTTACTCAGTGAAATAGTAACAAACATTACATACCCAGTATGACATGTTACTCAGTGAAATAGTAACAAACATTACATACCCAGTATGACATGTTACTCAGTGAAATAGTAACAAACATTACATATCCAGTATGACATGTTACTCAGTGAAATAGTAACAAACATTACATACCCAGTATGACACGTTACTCAGTGAAATAGTAACAAACATTACATACCCAGTATGACATGTTACTCAGTGAAATAGTAACAAACATTACATACCCAGTATGACATGTTACTCAGTGAAATAGTAACAAACATTACATATCCAGTATGACATGTTACTCAGTGAAATAGTAACAAACATTACATACCCAGTATGACATGTTACTCAGTGAAATAGTAACAAACATTACATACCCAGTATGACATGTTACTCAGTGAAATAGTAACAAACATTACATACATGTTACTCCAGTATGACATGTTACTCAGTGAAATAGTAACAAACATTACACATATCCAGTATGACATGTTACTCAGTGAAATAGTAACAAACATTACATATCCAGTATGACATGTTACTCAGTGAAATAGTAACAAACATTACATATCCAGTATGACATGTTACTCAGTGAAATAGTAACAAACATTACATATCCAGTATGACATGTTACTCAGTGAAATAGTAACAAACATTACATATCCAGTATGACATGTTACTCAGTGAAATAGTAACAAACATTACATACCCAGTATGACATGTTACTCAGTGAAATAGTAACAAACATTACATACCCAGTATGACATGTTACTCAGTGAAATAGTAACAAACATTACATACCCAGTATGACATGTTACTCAGTGAAATAGTAACAAACATTACATACCCAGTATGACATGTTACTCAGTGAAATAGTAACAAACATTACATATCCAGTGTCACATGTTACTCAGTGAAATAGTAACAAACATTACATATCCAGTATGACATGTTACTCAGTGAAATAGTAACAAACATTACATATCCAGTATGACATGTTACTCAGTGAAATAGTAACAAACATTACATACCCAGTATGACATGTTACTCAGTGAAATAGTAACAAATATCACATATCCAGTATGATATGTTACTTAGTGAAATAGTAACAAACATTATATATCCAGTATGACATGTTACTCAGTGAAATAGTAACAAACATTACATATCCAGTATGACATGTTACTCAGTGAAATAGTAACAAACATTACATATCCAGTATGACATGTTACTCAGTGAAATAGTAACAAACATTACATATCCAGTATGACATGTTACTCAGTGAAATAGTAACAAACATTACATATCCAGTATGACATGTTACTCAGTGAAATAGTAACAAACATTACATACCCAGTATAACATATTACTCAGTGAAATAGTAACAAACATTACATATCCAGTATGACATGTTACTCAGTGAAATAGTAACAAACATTACATACCCAGTATGACATGTTACTCAGTGAAATAGTAACAAACATTACATATCCAGTATGAGATGTTACTCAGTGAAATAGCAACAAACATTACATATCCAGTATGACATGTTACTCAGTTCTAGCTTATTGTTACATAAAATAGTGTGTGTTGGTTATTGAGTAGGTGTTTTTTTTATCCAAGGTTTATTAATAATATCATTTTAATTTATTGGTGATATAAATAACTTGAAAGTATGTGTTGTTATGGTTATCAATTGGCATTTTAGCTCCATGAAATATTCTTTTGCCATTACGTAATGATATAAAACAAAAATGATAACCCGAGGGTTGTCTTGTCAGACTGTTGTTGATCTGTGGATCTATTGTTAGTGTCCTGTACCACACTGTTTGGTAATTTTACTGCATGGTTGTCTTCATCTCGTATTGAATAAGAAATGGAATGTATGTCTGATAAGAGTCCTAAAGCTATTTTTAACTACAACATACCTATATTGAACAAATTATTTTTAAATATTAACTTTTGAAACATACAGTGCTTTAATATTTAGAAACATTGTGAATATGCAACATTCCCAAGTCAAACTAGAAAGATTTTAAAGGCAGCTTGTTTACTCAGAAGTTTTGTGAAGAATTTCTTACATATGTTATTGCTGTATGTTTAACATGTGGTGACAGTCAAATGTTGCTATTCAGTCAGACAAAACTAAAGTGACAGGAGGTTATTTGTTTCATTAAGGTGATCATCCTTCACTCACAAAGACAAAATATAAAGATGGTGAAACAAAACTAAATGAACCCTGTTCAATGGTATCGCTATACAACAAGTGTTTTAGAGAAGTTAAACAGGAACAGTACTTCAGTAAGTAAGTCTTGCTGCAGGTTTGTAGCTGAGAAGTAACTTTGGATGTGGAATTATAAATCACAAACTTTGTAAGATGTGTCCAAACACTAAGTACATATCTTTCCAATGACCACTGTAATGCAATTTTTTTAACTGTTAAACAGCAGCCATCATCAACTGGTGCTGCCACCTATAATATTTCCACTGTTTAAGAAAAAAAATAGTGATATGTTTTTCCATTTTTCCTTGAGTTTGGTCACTGTTAAATTTGTGATTTGAAGCAACCAGTTATATTGATTTCAGTGAATCATTCTAATTATTTCAGCCAGGTGGTGTATTGTTGAGAAAAATCTTGATGAATTTCTTACTGTATGTAAGTTTTTCCTCTATTTTTGTTTATAATAGCCAGTATTTATTGAGCACAGTTTGCACTGTTATGTTTTTGCATAGTGTTGCCAGTGGATACAGTGCCAAAAACCACCTGCCGTTGTAAAAGAGCAGTACGAAGTTCTTTGTTTAGGCCTAAAGGGTGCAGGAAAATCGACAGCCTTAGCATCGTTGGTTGGAGAACCCATTGACGACATTGAACCGACAACAGGTACTGAAAGTGAGGGTTTAAAATAATTCATGTCAAAATAATTGTGCTGCACGTGTAATTAATTATCCTTGAAATATTTTCTCTTTTTATAAAAATAACAATCTTTGGTCATGCTTTATGTAAAGTCTCTAAGCAAATAAGACTGAAAATTTCGACCCAATTTATTGAATGTAATCTTAATAGTTCTTGAACAGTTTTTAACACAATATTGTTTGAAGAGTTTGTTCAACTTGCATTATTTGTGAATGGTTACGTTATAAATTGTGATATCAGGTTTTCCTGATAATGTATGTGTGTTGTTTGTTTTAGGTTTCAATATCAAGACTCTTCCTATATTGGACACTACACTGAATATTAAAGAACTGGGTGGTAAGTTGTAGATGCTGTGTGTTAAATTATTGTGGGCTGTGAATGGTTTGAACCTATACTTACTTGATGGTTAATGTTTTTTTGTTTTAAGTAATTTTAAAGACACTGCCTACAATAACAGACTGATCTCGGGTTTGTTATTTAATCAGGCATTAATGCTTTAATCATTTTGATGTTCTACTCGCGTATTTCTACAACCTATGAGAAGGGTGTATTTTTCTCCTAATATTGCAGATTAACCTTGTGTTTTCAATAAATATTATTGTTTGTTAATCTTTGAATGTCAAAGTTTTCATTGTTACCAGCCATTACATTTGAACTTTTAGATTACAAAGTGTAAAAAGAAATGAATGAAGTGGAAGAAGCGGGATGCTTTGAGACAGTTTTGAAGATGGAAACTATATTTGTTGTTCATGTTTTATTCTGTACTTATAAAAGTAACTGAAATTTAAAAATTAGAATCTTTATTTTGTTAGATTAGGTGGGATAATGAAAAGTGATCATTCTTTGTGAGTTATACTTGTGTTCTTCAAGCAATTTACAACTTGTGTGGCAGGATTATGGTTCAAAGGTCAATCAAATAATAAATTTTAAGTATAAACATATTGTTATAAGTTGTATGTAAACGCTGGTGGTTGTTCTGTGGTTACAAACTCCAGCATATTCAGTGAGCCCATAGTTTCTCTCCCTAGTCTGTTGTAACCATAAATATTTATTGCATTGTCTGTTGCACTTTTCTCTTCTGAGAAGTTTACAGTCTAGTAAAATGTAGTAGGAGGGTTTCAGGCCCTCCTGAAAATAAGTGGGAAGATGGCACACCACCCAACCTCAAGTACTTATCAAAAGGGATAAAAAAAAACACTGATTCGCCGTTACGATTACTGTATCTCCAGAAGAAAATGATGACTGATAGAAAACGTGTACTTGTTTCTGTCTTCACTTGCTTCTGTTTATACCATGTGAGCATGTGTGATTTTCAAACAAGTTGTTTTAAATTTAATGCAAATGTTAAGTTTAAGTGGAGAGTTACTCAGCTGAAACCTGTAATAAACTTTTCGTTTATTGGTAACAATAATAATTATAAGATTAAGTAATTTTTGTGCCTTCAGATGGGAAAAACTATTGGATCTACTCTGTGTTTTAGATTCTGTAAACAGCGAAAAATTCTTTTCTGTTTACAGTATTTTTATGCAAATTTATATGAACCTTCTGTATTGAAATGAATGGAGTAAGTTTTGTGTGGCATGCTCTTGTAACTTCTTGTAATATTTAATTATTTACAGTAGTTCTTATGTATTGAAATGAATGGAGTAAGTTTTGTGTGGCATGTTCTTGTAATTTCTTGTAATATTTAATTATTTACAGTAGTTCTTATGTATTGAAATGAATGGAGTAAGTTTTGTGTGGCATGTTCTTGTAACTTCTTGTAATATTTAATTATTTACAGTAGTTCTTATGTATTGAAATGAATGGAGTAAGTTTTGTGTGGCATGCTCTTGTAACTTGTAATATTTAATTATTTACAGTAGTTCTTATGTATTGAAATGAATGGAGTAAGTTTTGTGTGGCATGTTCTTGTAATTTCTTGTAATATTTAATTATTTACAGTAGTTCTTGTGTATTGAAATGAATGGAGTAAGTTTTGTGTGGCATGTTCTTGTAACTTCTTGCAATATTTAATTATTTACGGTAGTTCTTGGTAACGGTATTGTCGATAATTAATTTTGATATTCCTTGCTTGACATGTTCGGCAGGAGGACAGGACGTGAAGGTATTCTGGAACAAGTATTTCCATGGGCAACATGGCATTCTCTTTGTTGTTGATGCCTCGTCAAATGAACAAGATCTACGCTCTTCCAAAGAAGCTTTAGAAGCTGTGCTCTCTGATTCAGCTCTCAAAGGTGTACCATGTGTTGTACTTGTTACTCACCTAGATACACCTGAGCGTAAAACAACAGAACGGGTGAGAAATGATGATTACGCAAGTTTTATATATTTATTTTGAATAATTTAAGTAATTAAAAAAAAATTTTTTTATGAACTAGGTACGAAAATATTAAACTGGTTTTCCGGAAACAAAATGTAAAAGGTAATTTTAAAAGTATTTTTGTACAAAACTTAACTGAAACTAAAACACCAGTTGAAATCATATTTAATAGTTAGAGAATCGGTGTCAATAGTAAATGTACATTATTGAGATGTTCATACAGTTGTATAATATTTTTAAATTAACTAAACATAAATGAACCACTGGCTGAACTCAGCTTTCGGGTCATGAGAATCTTTCACGATTGAAAAGCTCAGTTTTGTCTTCATTTCCACAGTTGGAACAGCTATTCCGTGGGACATTGCATGGAAGAAAATGGATGTTTCAGCCTTTTCATCTAGGTAATGATGAAGGGATTCGTCAAGGTCTAGAAACTCTCGTGGATTTAATGATCCGTAGTGGATAAGGACTATGAGTTGTGTGAAACTTGTTGTAGAAGATGTTCCGTCAAAAGTTGTTTCCCATCAAACACGTGAACCCTAGTTAGGTAAACAAAGTTTCTATCATGTGTTCCTGGATTTGACTGTGATGGTAAATAATAAATGTATCGCAAGTGGTTCTGCTTGTACCTCTATTAACATGGTGTGTGAGTGCATGCATGTGTTGGTGTAATGGTATCATATCCTAATATCAAGCTATATTTCAATTATATCTTTATATTCCTTGCATGCAATCATGGTGCAAATAACCAATATGTACATTGTTTCCTTATTAACTGTAGTTGTGGTTAACCCTATCCCAGTGTCTTGGTGCAAGTAACCAATATGTACTTTGTTTCCTTATTAACTGTAGTTGTGGTTAACCCTATCCCATGTCATGGTGCAAGTAACCAATATGTACATTGTTTCCTTGTTAACTGTAGTTGTGGTTAACCATATCCCAGTGTCATGGTGCAAGTAACCAATATGTACATTGTTTCCTTATTAACTGTAGTTGTGGTTAACCCTATCCCAGTGTCATGGTGCAAGTAACCAATATGTACATTGTTTCCTTATTAACTGTAGTTGTGGTTAACCCTATCCCAGTGTCATGGTGCAAGTAACCAATATGTACATTGTTTCCTTATTAACTGTAGTTGTGGTTTACCATATCACCGTGTCATGGTGCAAGTAACCAATATGTACATTGTTTCCTTATTAACTGTAGTTGTGGTTTACCATATCACCGTGTCATGGTGCAAGTAACCAATATGTACATTGTTTCCTTATTAACTGTAGTTGTGGTTAACCATATCACCAGTGTCATGGTGCAAGTAACCAATATGTACATTGTTTCCTTATTAACTGTAGTTGTGGTTTACCATATCCCATGTCATGGTGCAAGTAACCAATATAGTTGTGGTTTACCACATTGTTTCCTTGTTAACTGTAGTGGTGGTTAACCATATCCCATGTCATAGTGCAAGTAACTGATATATACATTGTTTCCTTGTTAACTGTAGTTGTGGTTAACCATATCCCATGTCATAGTGCAAGTAACTGATATGTACATTGTTTTCTTGTTAACTGTAGTTGTGGTTAACCATATCCCATGTCATGGTGCAAGTAACCAATATGTACATTGTTTCCTTATTAACTGTAGTTGTGGTCAACCATATCTCATGTCATGGTGCAAGTATCTGATATGTACATTGTTTCCTTATTAACTGTAGTTGTGGTTAACCCTATTCCATGTCATGGTGCAAGTAACCGATATGTACATTGTTTCCTTGTTAACTGTAGTTGTGGTTAACCCTATTCCATGTCATGGTGCAAGTAACCGATATGTACATTGTTTCCTTATTAAATGTAGTTGTGGTTAACCCTATCCCAGTGTCATGGTGCAAGTAAACGATATGTGCATTGTTTCCTTATTAACTGTAGTTGTGGTTAACCCTATCCCAGTGTCATGGTGCAAGTAACCAATATGTACTTTGTTTCCTTATTAACTGTAGTTGTGGTTTACCATATCACCGTGTCATGGTGCAAGTAACCAATATGTACATTGTTTCTTTATTAACTGTAGTTGTGGTTTACCATATCACCGTGTCATGGTGCAAGTAACCAATATGTACATTGTTTCCTTGTTAACTGTAGTTGTGGTTAACCATATCCCATGTCATGGTGCAAGTAACCAATATGTACATTGTTTCCTTATTAACTGTAGTTGTGGTTAACCATATCCCATGTCATGGTGCAAGTAACTGATATGTACATTGTTTCCTTATTAACTGTAGTTGTGGTTAACCCTATTCCATGTCATGGTGCAAGTAACCGATGTGTACATTGTTTCCTTGTTAACTGTAGTTGTGGTTAACCCTATTCCATGTCATGGTGCAAGTAACCGATATGTACATTGTTTCCTTATTAAATGTAGTTGTGGTTAACCCTATCCCAGTGTCATGGTGCAAGTAAACGATATGTGCATTGTTTCCTTATTAACTGTAGTTGTGTTTAACCCTATCCCAGTGTCATGGTGCAAGTAACCAATATGTACATTGTTTCCTTATTAATTGTAGTTGTAGTTAATAAATTTCTCAGGTACAGAATAACTAATCAGTGACCAGTGTGAATTAGCAATCTTACTCTCCATGTCCAGGAGAATTCCTTGACACAAGATACAAGTGTTTTTGTATATGTGTATTATAATGTGTATAATATCTTAAGATCAAATTAATGCCATGAGATTAAAGTTTTGATTAATATCATTTCTCTTAAACCTGTCAGTTCTTAGATAAACAGGGCTTGGAAATAAAATTACTCATAAATTAAATGGCTTTGTTGTGTCTACAATTAACAAATTATTTTGTATTTTGTAATTAAAAAAACAAACACTGGGGGGCCTTGTGTTATATCATTAGTGGTGTAAAGAAGATAAAAGCTGATTATGATTTTTGGTTTGCACCTAAACGAGTAACATAAAAAGAAATTACAAAAGTGCTAAACATACGAATATAGTAAGAAATAAACTGTTGAAGAAACATAATGTCTACAAATGTTTATAGATTTGATAAATTAAAATGAAACTTTTGTTTAAAATTTGGTGAATTAAAACATCTCATTGGTTAGGTACTTGTTTTAATTGGTGTCAGTTGATTGTAATGAGATTCAGTATCTAAATATGAAGAGTTTCAAGGACCTATTGTGACCCTTCTTGCTCTGTAAATTATTTGGTAAATGCATTCAGGGAGTGCTATTTATAAATCATATTAAACATGCAATGTTATGGTGTTTCGTATTATAGGCTTCAGTGTAAGCGGAGCAGTGTTTGATATTAAGGAAGAAACAATCAGTACTTTGTTACATGCCCTGTGGAACATCCATGATAAAAATGATTAACAAATCAAAGCTGTTTTATTTGGTTTTTGTTTGTTTCTTTCTCTTCAAAAGGAGATAGTAATAATTTGTTTTAAGTTGTATTACCTCATTATGCTAACATTTCACCTTGAATATCTGTCGGTGGTTTACCATTTTTGGCGTAGTGTTATCATAAAAGAATGAGATCCGTAGTTTAATTGTTTGATATTACTCTCTAGAAGTGGCTATATTTAGAATGAAGTTTGTTCTACTGTCTTATTTTATTGTTGTTCTTTCCAATGCAAAGTCTTTGATTTAAAAAAACAAACAAACCCTCTTGATAAAGTATTAATCAACTCAAGTGGTTCTGAACTTTTGTTTTTCAAAACTATGTCAGTAGTTTGAAGTTTTAATGTTAATTTACCTATTTGTTTCCATAAGCATTTGATATACTGCTTTTATTGCTTATTAATAGATTCTCAAACTGTGGTCTGAAGCTCCCTGGGTGTCCACAGTAATGCATCTAATTTATGAAATTACCATTTACTGGATAAGTAATGAAAACAATGCTAAGACATTATATATTACTATGTTAGTTTTATATAAATATTAATATTTGTAATTAACAACATTATTAAACTAATGTAGTAATATATATAAATATTAATATTTGTAATTAACAACATTATTAAACTAATGTAGTAATATATATAAATATTAATATTTGTAATTAACAACATTATTAAACTAACACAATAATATATATAAATATTAATATTTGTAATTAACAACATTATAAAACTAACACAATAATATATATAAATATTAATATTTGTAATTAACAACATTATAAAACTAACACAGTAATATATATAAATATTAATATTTGTAATTAACAACATTATAAAACTAACACAGTAATATATATAAATATTAATATTTGTAATTAACAACATTATAAAACTAACACAGTAATATATATAAATATTAATATTTGTAATTAACAACATTATAAAACTAACACAGTAACATGTATAAATATTAATATTTGTAATTAACATTATAAAACTAACACAGTAATATATATAAATATTAATATTTGTAATTAACAACATTATAAAACTAACAGAGTAATATATATAAATATTAATATTTGTAATTAACAACATTATAAACTAACACAGTAATATATATAAATATTAATATTTGTAATTAACAACATTATAAACTAACAAGTAATATATATAAATATTAATATTTCTAATTAACAACATTATAAAACTAACAGAGTAATATATATAAATATTAATATTTCTAATTAACAACATTATAAAACTAACACAGTAATATATATAAATATTAATATTTGTAATTAACAACATTATAAAACTAACACAGTAATATATATAAATATTAATATTTCTAATTAACAACATTATAAAACTAACACAGTAATATATATAAATCACAAATTAATAATTGTAATTAACATAAATTATGTAAATTCATTGTGGGCCTGGCACAGTTGTGTGTTGATTGTAAAAAAACAAAACAGTTGATTTCCAGTTGGACTAATGCATATAAAATAGAAATAATATAAACATGGAGCTGGATCTCTGTTTGAAACTGTCAGACATTGACCTAGAAATTCACAAAATTGTTTAAACAAAGCAGTTTCATCATTCACATTAAAGTAGGTCATAAGATACAATTCAAGTTTTCCTTATTTAAATCTCTCTTCATTGTTGTTTTCTTAAAGCTAGAATCAAACTACAAAGGTAATAAAACATGTATATGATACAACAGTTACACAGACAAAAACTGTTTAATGTGAGGTTGTTTGCCAACACAGTGAAAAAGTTGACAGGTGTCTCCCTGTTGGCAAAGTTTGGGAACCCCTGTTCTTCAACGTTGGTTTTATTACAGAAATAGTTATTGTCTTCATGTTGAATAATGTGCCAAATAAGAAACATCCTAGTAATGAACACAATACTGTATACACCCCACTGTTCAGTGTCAAGTTTGTTTTCAATATGTTATTATGTCTGATTTAACAAAAAAAGTATTGAACAAGTGTTTGTAATAACTTGTTTACTCTTACCAGCAGGAGTTACTGTTGAAATAATAAATAGGAGAAATGTTAACATGTTGAAGTGTTTGTAAGTACCATGTGAACTGAATGTTAACATCTGTTTATTTTGTATCAATTTCTCTCTGTGTCTGTTGTAACATGTTTTTATCTTCTGATACTGTTATAGATTAAAATATTTAACATAATTATTATACAGGACTTTAAAAAGCTTTCATATAGTTTAGTGGATGTGTCGCTCTTTTCAGGGCTAACTATATAAATCTATAACATTCTGTATAGAGACCTCTTTTATTTCTTTAATAAATATATGAATATGGTTGAAACAAAATGTATGCTTAATGATATAAAAATTAACTTTGGTGTGAAAACTACTTGAATCTTAAATGAATATTCTGAGAATACACGTGAGTGTTATTTCAGCTTTTAAAAGTGTGTCTCAGGTCAACTGGTGTTGGTATTAACACTTTCATTACTAATAAAGCAGAGAACAATGTTTTGACCTTGCTAGGTCATCTTCAGGTTATTCTCTGCTTTATAATAAAAGTGTTAACACCCACACCAGTTGTCTGAGATACGTTTTTACTTCAAGTGGATTTCTCGTCATCACAAATTTCAGGTTTCAGTTTTTTTGCAAATGTCTTGAAGCACAATTTAAGCTTAGTGTTAGATTTTTTTAATAGCTAATGAAACTTAGTGATAGAATTAGTCTTGGCCATAACAAGTGTTACATTAAATAAATTCCTCTGGTAGCTAATGAGCAAAATTCTTCAAAGATACAACTTTTTTTGAGACGTGTAACAACTAAAGTTTGTTAGAATATTTTTGGAGAAAATCTCACCTGAGAATTATAAGTTTTTTGTCAAACAATGCCAGATTTTACTTTCACTTTAAGGGAATCCTAAAAGAGAGTTTAAATCTGGGTTTGTATTTGTTTTTCTCTTATTGTGTAGATGTTTATTCAGAATGTACAATTTCTTTTTATGTTTGACTAGGACTTGTACTTTGTTATGAATGGTTCCATAACTGAGTTAAACCTAATACTTTTGTGATATATTTCTAATTTGTATATCACCAGAGAAAAGCTGTAGTTTCTCTAATAGATCTTTTAGTAGTGGCATAATTGTATTATAAAGATAACAAAATGCCTGCATTTGATAGATTTGAATATGTACAATTATCATGCATAAGATAAACAGTTATTTGGATGGTGATATACGTGAATAGTTGTTTGGATGGCAACATATGTAAACAGTTCTATAAGAACTTGGTGTGTTTACCAGTATGTTAGTTTCCATGTGTATCATTTTAAATTTAGTGGATTATTTTTTAATATGTAGTTTTTTCTTTTATATTTGTATCTTAAAATTACAAGCAGATTCTATACATTATTACAAGAATTCCTTTCTTCCAGATGTCTTTATATTCACTGTCTTTCTTTAAAGACAACAGTTTATAATACACTCATTTTGTTGATAAAGAAATTAAGAAACGTCTGTTTGTTCATTGGTTTCTTCTCCTTGATAAATAAAACTAAATTACAACATAGTGTTCATAGTTGGCTATGACTCTCTTTATTGGTGGAACATAAAATAGTTGAGAGAGGTAGAAATTTTAGAATGAGAAAGCACGTGTGTGTAATTTGAATAATAGCCAACTGCAAGATATGTTAGCAAATTGAGGTTGTAATGATGGTGGATTGTTAGCAGCCAGTTGATCCGCTGTTTGTTTCTAGTCCCTAGAGTGAGAACATTGTAAACACTGGTTGTAAACTGAGGTTAATTGTAAGGATAACATGCACACATATTTTGGAATGATGGTTAATGTTCTTTTTGAAATATATTATTATTTACACAATAAATTCAAGTGTTATAACTTCATGTTAGGAATAAGTTAAATGGTATATGCCTGTATTGAACTATATTTCATAAATTCACATATAGGGCAATTATGTTTGTGCCAAAATAAATACAGCATTGGGTTGTTGTGTGTGTTGTGAAAATATTTTAACTGAAACATGAGATACATAATAGTTGTTATGTGAATTTTTGTAACTGTAGAGTTAAGTTTAATTAGAAGACCTCTCTTTGTTTTTGTGTTTCTTTAGTTTTAAATACGTGAAAGTTGTTCTAATGGAACAATTTGTTATCACATTGTTTTTGTGTACTGAGTTATAGAAATAAAATAACTGAATATTTATACTGCTTGTCCTGAAGTTTATTTTACTAAATAAACTGGAGATTTTAACTTAAAGAATTTGTTTACTAACAAGCTAGATGATTACAAGATATTAAAAATGACATTAAGACTGTTTTATATTTCTTTATGAGAAGTAATCACAATGAAGAATAATCTATATTTACATTTAATTAATTCTTTAATAAAATTCAGTGGACCTAAAATGACAGAAACCACAGAAAGAATTATACATTCCATATATTTTTGCAGTTTTAAGGATTTTTATGATAAACACCATGAAGTTAATGTAGAGGGCCACCTTATGAAATATTGCTAGTGAAACACTGGGTAGAAGAGACCAAAAACCAACTGTCTGTACATGGGACCAGACCATGGCAGACCTCCAAAAGGTGTTTTTAGTACACAGGTCAATATGTGTTACAGAATTATATATATATATACAAATAATATTTCTATGTTGAATATTCCAAATCAAGTAAACAGAAAAGAATACAGCAACACTACAGAATATTTATTCACAAACAAGATACCTTTTAAAAAGAACTTTATATTTTAAGAAAATACAATAGTTAAATGTCATTTGTTGATAAATTATTTTCAGAAATTAGTTAAATAAGCCTTCCAAGAAATACATCTAGATGTCATAAGCTAACTTCTGTCTGTTCATAGATAGTAACTTGAAACCAGTTTGTTCATGAAAGAATCAGAAAATGTAACTTGGAAATCAGAAACAACAATCTAGAATCTTGACTCCTACAAAATGAGTATTAATCTAGCAAATCTCCAAATGAAAAGTTAAAAAACCAGGAATTTTCAAAGTATGCCAATTTTTACAGAGTTGTAGTTGGTACTGAATAAAATCCATTACTTAATGAGGAAAAAAGTGGACAACAACTTAGAATGGACTACTTGTTTATTTTTAGAAATGTTAGCAGACTATGGATGTTTAGAAATGTTAGCAGACAGACTATGAATGTTTAGAAATGTCAGCAGACTATGGATGTTTAGAAATGTTAGCAGACAGACTATGGATGTTTAGAAATGTTAGCAGACAGACTATGGATGTTTAGAAATGTTAGCAGACAGACTATGGATGTTTAGAAATGTTAGCAGACAGACTATGGATGTTTAGAAATGTTAGCAGACAGACTATGGATGTTTAGAAATGTTAGCAGACAGACTATGGATGTTTAGAAATGTTAGCAGACAGACTATGGATTTAGAAATTAGAAAGACCATGGATGTTTAGAAATGTTAGCAGACAGATTATGGATGTTTAGAAATGTCAGCAGACAGATTATGGATGTTTAGAAATGTCAGCAGACAAACTATAGGGGTGACATGGCTAATCGATGTTTTGATGTGAAAGCTCTTGGGCATCTATGACTAAATGATGAGATTTGAAAACATATTCTATAAAGAACGTGTGCCCTCAAATTGCAGCTCACCAGTTTCTTGACAGTGGGACACGAACCATAAACCATATGATTTACATCCTAACGCTGTATTGAACGATGATGACGACTTCACAGTTGTGGCTGAGTGAGTGACAGTGAGCTTCGCGTCATCACAATACCATATTTAAAAAAATTCAAAGTGGGCTTCCCTGCTTGTCATTTTCGTACACTGATCGTGTCAGTGAAAGACGTAGAAGTTTTAGAAAAGATAAAACACAAGACAAACAGTTATAAGTCGTAAAAAAACGTGACAGTGTACAGCATTCAAAGGTAAAAATTAACTTCTGATCACTGAAAGATGTATACACATTAAAAATTAAGCCCGTAAATAATATACCTAATTTAGGGTTAACGAGGCTTCACTCTAGTCGACATTAAGTTTTTAAAAAAATCTAAACGAAGAGCAATTGTTTCATCGTAGGTCGTGCATAAATTTTTAAACAGGATTATAGTTTTTTAAATCGAATCCTCTGTACAGAACGATTTGTTTAATATGCACCGTAATTGCATCATGAATTTAATACGTTCAAGTTTATAGGTGGACGTTGTTGATATATTTATTATTGAAAAATGTCTTGTTTGTTTGTTTGTTTTGGAATTTCGCACAAAGCTACTCGAGGGCTATCTGTGCTAGCCGTCCCTAATTTTGCAGTGTAAGACTAGAGGGAAGGCAGCTAGTCATCACCACCCACCGCCAACTCTTGGGCTACTCTTTTACCAGCGAATAGTGGGATTGACCGTCATATTATACACCCCCACGGCTGGGAGGGCGAGCATGTTTAGCGTGACGCGGGCGCAAACCCGCGACCCTCGGATTACGAGTCGCACGCCTTACGCGCTTGGCCATGCCGGGCCTGAAAAATGTCACACATCTGATTTGAAAGCTCTGTAACTGAAGTTTAAAAATTTCAAATTATTAAATTTTCAAATTATTTTTTTTTTGGGGGTTGATATGACATATTTCTATTTATTTGTCCCAACCAATTATTACACGATATTCTAAATTTTTGATTTCCTAATTTAGTAAATACGCTGATACGAAAATCATTGCATGAATAATAATTACAGGTGACGTGGTGGTCAGTGTACTTGGATTGTATAACGTAAAATTTATGGCACACGCCTCGCTGCTTTAAATTTGTGATACTCATTTTGAGTGGGCTCTAAGTGTGACTATTCAGCGAGACAAAAGTAAATAGTTCGTGAGCTGGCGGTTGATACTGTTAACAGTATACTTTCTCTAGCTTTTGGTTAAAAATCAGGAATAACTGTATATAAACTTTGGCACAAAAAACTCTTAAAATTAATAAGTTTTTAATTAGTAAGGAATGGAAGCCGTTAAATTAATATTTTGAAAAGAGTTAATTATATCTCAAAATCATTCTAAGAAGAAACTCGAACTGAGAAAGCAGAATCTGAGAGAATTGAGGATGCTGGAATATGTGCACTTTGATACTTACAAAAACATAAATCAAATTAGAATACAAGTACTAAATCAATTTAAATACAGCTATTTATTTATTTTTACTGAAAAGGTATAGTTGATATCAACAATAAATATTAAATGTGATACGATTTAAATATAATTAATAACTGGTTAAGAGAAACTGGTTTCAGGCAGCAGATGCTACCGACCAGTTTCTACCTTCTGGTACTGAAACTAAAATTTTGGGACAATTATGTCTGACCTGTAAGAGCAAGTGACCAACAATTTAACCTATAGAGTGGGTAAGATGTCGAATATTTCTGACAGTGAATATTTACGTAATGCTTAAAAAAGTTTTTTAAGGCTAATGATTGTTTGTTTTTGAATTTCGCGCAAAGCTACATATACTTTACAGAACCAACCAGATTCTTTAACATATATATATGGTGATAAGTTTTCTTCTCTAAAACAGTTCAATAACTTCTTTTATTGTAACGCCATGGGTTGATTTTGAAACTAAGCACAAAGCTACTCGAGGGCTCTCTGCGCAAGCTGTCCCTAATTTAGCAGTGAAAGACTAGAGGGAAGGCAGCTAATCATCACCACTTACCGCCAACTCTTGGGATATTCTTTAACCAACGAATAGTGGGATTGACCACAACATTTTAATGCCCCCACGGCTGAAAGGGCGAGCATGTTTGGTGTGACGGGGATACAAACCCGCGACCTTCAGATTATGAGTTGCACGCCTCAATCGGAGATGTCTAAGAAAATCGTATTTGTAGACTTTATAAATAGAGTAAAAATAATTGTCTTTTATGGTCATTAAAAAATACGAATGCATAATTCCAGCGATAAAGCTTTAAACAACCAAAGCAAGTTAATATAAAACAATGAAAACATCTAAGAGAGGTAATAAAATCATTTAACAATTTTGTTTTTATTTATGTAAAACATTTCTTGTTTTTTACCAATACCGAACATTCATTGTCGAAATGAATATTTCTAAAGCAGAAAAGAAGGAGTCTGAATATTAATCACAAAGAAATATCGTTTATTTCTACACATTTTTGTAATATGTTGTCAACTGTATTAATAACAGTTAACTGAGATTTATTAATTTATTAATAACAAATAACTGAGAGTTTGCTGATTGTGACTCGAGCACCCTAATCACCAAACTATACTAGATTGTTTATGGATAAGTATAGCGCTAAGAGTTTCTTAACTTTTTTTTTTATAATGTACGATATAAAGTTCGGTTCACATTAGTTGAATAATATCTATGAGTTAGAAGGGTTAGAGTTCTTACTAATCGATTTAAGTAGTGAGAATGCAATCCATAATGGTTTTAAGGTATTTTTAGATTATTTTAGAAGTTAGCTTGACGTTGTTTGTGTTTACATACAAATCATCATAATAACTTAAAGCAGAAGACTGTTTGAATATGTTTGTCAACCGTTATTTTGTCATTGTATGGTTTTCAAACAAATGTGATCTTATATATTGAATGTTATAATAATGTAACATTTTTATCTCATCTAACAAACATTTTCCAAGAGTTATATCTAGAAATAAAACCAGATTAAATAATATTTTTCTTAAATAATAACATTTATTAATATTATTCACCTTATTTAAGAAAATCTAATACACATTGAGAGTATTATTTTGCGAAAAGCTCTTTAATTAATTAACAGTAATTTCATTTAATATATTAAATATTTTAATACGTATTATCAGAGGGCACGTGTGTGCCTTCGTAAGCAGGAATGATATGGCATCTGTTGATAGTTCTATGCGAAATTTCCTTGAAAACGATATTGAAGACATTTTATTGTTTATGGTCAGATGAGTCTTTTGTAAACGTATTTTATTTTGAGCATCTAATATCGTTGTGATTTTGAACAAATTATCACTGGTAGACCGTAATAATCGTAAAGGAAGTTGGAGTTCTAAACTTTATACATTGTCAATATCGTGCACGTATTCATTGTTTTTGATTCTTACATTTAATAATAATTATTAAATATTACATTAGCAATAATAATTTTAGTCGTAACATAATCTTTTTTAAGTCTACTGTGGCACTAGGGATCTGGGACTTCAACTTTGTGTGAAGTGTTTTTGACTTTTAATAGTAAATTCCACTAATATTAATAGTAATTACTAAAGTCTACATTTGCAAGGTGTAGGAGACGAGAGAGAAATTCTGCTACACTTACAGTAGTTAATATTAGGTAAGTCCACTGATGGCTGGAAGAACATTACCTGAATGAAGATTGTTATTTTTTGGATATGTAAAAAACAAATCTTATATGTTTTCAACTTTGAAAAATGAAGTTAATACTAAGGAAGGAAGTTAAACAGAAATGTTTGAAAGTCTGCATTAAAGACATTAAGTTTCAGTAAAATGGCTATAATAGTAATAATAATATGTGAGGGGATTAACAATCAGTTTTATTGCTCAATGTTTTGGCTTTAGGTTTTAGTATTTAATTTTGTTTTAATTTCGTGGTGAAGTGAATGATTGTTTTTATATTTTAAAATGTGCTTCACAATATTATGTTAATATTACATGATGTACAAGCAACAGTAATGAAGATAAGTTTCTATCTATATTATATCTAGATAATGTATCAAATTTATTATATTTGTCCAGTTTATCATCACTAAGTGGTCTAAGTTATGATGTAGTACCCGAACATCTTTAGTACATTTAGAAATTCCACACTATAATGCCATCGGTAAACTTTTATATGCATCTATGAAAATTGTTATAAGTAAAACAAAAGCCCCAGCACTGGCCCAGAGGCACATCACCAGTAACAAAAATACAGTCGAGTGGACTCCATTTACTGTAACATGTGCCTTGTTTCACTCTTTTACAAATCCTTTTAAGTAGCTTTCTAGGAAGTAATAATTGATGTCATTGTTTTATTTTGTATTTAATGTTGAAATAAGTTAAAACTGTGAATTAAGCTGAAAATTGAATGACAAGCTTATAAAGGTGGAATGAATGAAATAAACATGAAAATAACTCAAATTACAATTATCCAAATCAACTAGCATCAGGTTTTAAGAGTGTTGTAGTTAGGGGCTTTATAAAAAATTCTAAATGCATGAAGTTTCAAACTTAATAATGAATATATATTGAACTGTGATTTCCTGTGAATCATGAAGTAAGTTATGACATTTTTACATGTCCCCTGCTAGTACAGCAGTATGTCTATGGATTCACAATTCTAAAATCAGGGGTTGATTCCACTCAGTGGGCTCAGCAGACAGGTTAATGTGGCTTTGCTATAAGAAAACACACATTTTTACAGATTAAAGGAATTGCTGGTTAACAGTGTAAAATAGTGCTGACCAATTTAGTAAGAATAGCACATAACAGTATACAAGTTAATCTTGTATCTTCATTTCTCTGGAAATTTTGATGACATTAACTAAAAATAGTACTTTAACTTTCAAGCTTTCTTAATCTATAACACTATGTAACACAAATTTTGTTTCTGGATAGTATGTGTTATTTCTTAATTGCTTATGTTGTAAAAGTACAGAAAATGGCCATTATTCCCTTCAAACTTTGCTTTTGTGACCTGGATAATGAAATTTAAACATTAACCAATTTTCTATGTAAAAATGGACAAATTTGCACATTTTCATTTACATAAGATCTGAATAAAACAACATATGAATCAAGATTTACATGTATTTATACTAAAGTTATACAAAAATGTTTAGAAGTGATTAGTTTTTCGAGACTTGCAACTGTAATGTAAATCATTTTCACATATCAGCCCACAAATATAGTCTCCCATCATGTTTTTGTTATACGCTCCCAGGTCACAAAAACAAAGTTTGAAAAGAAAAATAGGTCTTTTCCGTTTACTTTAGGCATAAGTAATTGGGAAATAACACTTTCTGTCCAGGAACAAGAAGTGGTAAAAATTTTGTTACATAGTGTTATAATAAAGATTGTGTTTACATAGTGTTATAATAAACATTGTGTTACATGTGTTATAATAAACATTGTGTTTACATAGTGTTATAATAAACATTGTGTTTACATAGTGTTATAATAAACATTGTGTTACATGTGCTATAATAAATATTGTGTTTACAGTGTTATAATAAACATTGTGTTACATGTGTTATAATGAAGATTGTGTTTACATAGTGTTATAATGAAGATTGTGTTTACATAGTGTTATAATAAAGATTGTGTTACATGTGTTATAATAAACATTGTGTTTACATAGTGTTATAATAAACATTGTGTTAGATGTGTTATAATAAACATTGTGTTACATAGTGTTATAATAAACATTGTGTTACATGTGTTGTAATAAACATTGTGTTACATGTGTTGTAATAAACATTGTGTTTACATAGTGTTATAATAAACATTGTGTTACGTAGTGTTATAATAAACATTGCGTTAGGTAGTGTTATAATAAACATTGCGTTAGGTAGTGTTATAATAAACATTGTGTTACATAGTGTTATAATAAACATTGTGTTACATAGTGTAATCAATTAATCTTTTTCATTTTCAAAAACTTTGAAGACATGGTGGTTGTCAAGTTATTCACATCTGAAAACAATATATTTATAATTCATTCAGCTTATTTTGTTACTGTCGTAGTATTTAGGCTAATTTCATAGTGTTCACATTTTCCCTAATAAAGCTTATGTAATATTTTAGCCCTAATTTTGTTTCTAACACAATGTTCTCTTTTTCTGTGCACAATTTTCAGGTTTTTAATTTGGTTCAAGCATTTTTATGTGGAAATGAATGGAAAAACAGCAACTCAAAGAGGTTCACTCCCCAGTTTATCACCAAACAGGGCTATTTATCCATCTTCTAGGTGAGATTTGTTTGCTCTTTTTGAAAGTAAAGTTTATTACAAAAACTACTATAATGTAGATAAGTTTGTTTTATAGGGGTTCCCTGGTGGGACAGTGGCAAGTTTTTGGATTTCAAACTTGCAACTCTGCAATCATGGGTTGATTCCTCTTGGTGGACTTGGCGGATAGCTCCGTGTGACTTTGCTATAACAAAATAAACACTTTGTTTTACAGGTACTTACAGTTTAGGTGAAATTTTCATTTATATATATACATATACACATATTTATGTTAAGTTTGGTGTCAAACTATATATTATAATTCAAGTTTTAGTATTAAACATTATTCTGTTTCTTAATTTGAAAGTAAATATTAAACACAGTTAAATGTTCATTTTTGTGAGTCACGTGGTATGTTGAATACATCACTGGCTCAAATGTTTGTGATGTTAAGATACAAAGTCTATAGTTTTGTGTGAATTAGGAACTGAGATTACCCCTATTAACAAGCTAGAATATAAAATGAGAACTTCCTGTCTTTTCTGTTTGTTGGGACATCAGTCATATATTGAATCAAACACAATGGCCTTTCTCACCTCTTTCAATTTTTGGAAATGGTCCCTTATAAACACCTGAGTATATGATGTGTGAATAACCAATTAAAAACCGAGAATGTTTCTCTTGTGGCTTTTTTAGCCATTTATATGTTAGGATGTCATCTTGTTCTTTCAAAACACGATTTGTAGGAGGTAGGTTGTGTCCTTAGTCTGCTTCAAGTTATATATTTGTAAGATCTAAATACAGCTTAGTTACTAAACTTGATAAATTATAGTGGAAATCTGTGGTACTGATTTAGTAATTTATGGTATTTTGGTTACTCCAAATATATATTATATATGTAAAACCTAAAACAATATTTAATTTCACATCCTCTATGTGAAATTTATTAAGGCTTGCAAACCTACAGCAAACAACAAATGAGCATGAAGGTTGTAACGAGAAAGGATAATTGTTTCCAATACTTCATTTACAGTACTATGTTTTAAGAAAAATAAATTTAAGAACTTGTTTGTAAATAGTAATAATCTTTATACATATATAATGTATAATAATTGAAATGTGACTGTAATTTACAAAATGTTAGTTCACTAAAATGCAGTAAAGACTAAATGTTAAGCTTATATTATTAGATATGGTAACATGAATACCCATTTGCTCCTTCACTATTAGCCATGCATGACTGGAAATTTAATATGATAAAAATAACAAATAAATGTAATGTTATGAGACTTAAGCTTTTATACTATTTGTTGTCATTCTAAAGGAAAAAAAGCATAATTTTTATGGTGGTTACAAGGTAGGTCAAATTGACAGATCCCCTATAGTTAGGGTAGATAAAATAACAGAGAATCTATAAAGTTTTAATGAAAACAAATATTTGAAATGTATCAAGGAGGTTTCAGTAATTACACAAATAATATTTGAGATTTTTGGGTCAAGAATAGTTTTTTAATCAAAACATGAAAATCACTTCATGCTCATGAAACAGACTTGATATTTTCACAAACAAATATTTAGTAAAAATACTTCACTAAAAATCTGAGTTTATGTGTATAAAAAGATTTGCAATCTTTACAAGATGTCTACCAAAATTTTGTGAAGATACACATACTGCAAATGTGTACAAGCTTTTGTATTTTATACTGAGTTAATTGTTAAAGGGTTAATATGAATATTTTATATTGATTTTTATTTATTTTTGGTACACCTAGTACAGATGTTTTGCAGTTTTATTTATTTGATTCTAAAGAGTAACCAGTGAAGCTATAAAAACCGGTAAACTAAAAATTATGATTCTTTGCAAGAGATTAGTTTATTATTCTTATTCCCTCACTGTCAGAGCAGAAAAAACATTCTCTGAATTTTGTGGCCACGGATGCATTATAAGTGTGGCATTCCAGTCTCGCTCTTTGATCAGACAAGAGTTGTCGATGGGTAGTTTTGATTAGCTATCTTCTGTCTGGTATATCAGAAAACGTTACTGCAGACGGTCCTTGAGTTGCTTTGCATGAAATCCTGAAAACAAAACAAGAGAGAGACAGTGTTGAAAAACAATCTATGAGACTTTGATTTATGGCAAAATTGATAATGATTTGAGTAAACATATTTAACATCATTCTCAAAGATTTTCCTTGAGGGAGTCATGATTCCTTTTGCTTTAATCAGACAGCTTTAGAGTAAGAAAATATGTAATCATTTTGATCATATGATTCTACCAATTGGCTAACGTCTTTTTTACTTGACAAAAAGAAAGAAAAAAGAATCAAAGTGGAACTACATCTTCTGGTTATTGTTACTTTAAAATGCTGGTGTGTGGTCACTGTGACCACATGAAAGTTAAACCTATATACTAAACTAACCACACTGGCATTCTAGAGTTTTAGCAGTTTTATTATTTTTCTCTGATGTTTTGACATTTATATTTAAGTATGTATTATTTTTAAGACATGAAACCATTATTTTTTCTTTTATTATTAACCAATGGTCCCAAAGATGTTTCTGACAAATTTAAAGTTCCTCTACCAAATTCCTTATTTAGTTATATATCTATTAATATATTTTGATTTTATGTACTTAATATTTTTTTATTGTTTATAAGGTGTGGGCCTGGTGGTTAGGGTGTTCAGCTAGCAATGCAAGAATTTTGAGTTTGAATTCCTGTCACTGAAATGTTTGTTCTGTGTGGTTGCCAACAGGCCCAACCACATTGATGAACTAATTCATGACTTATAATAACATTGGTTGATTCCAAACAGAAATAAAAGATTATATCTTTTACAAATGTAAGATAAGTTAGTTAAATTATAGTTAAATTACAGTTAAATTCTGTTAATTATTTCAGAATTTCTGGCTTTGTTGTCTTCTTGGTCATCACTAAAGTGTTGCTGGGACTTTGTTACTTCCTGGCTTATGATATTTTAAAAGCCGTTCACGTAGTACAGTTTCTTTTCATTATCAAAGCTATGTAAGTATTTTTATGAATTATTTTAAGCCTTTTAGGATTTGTGTAGTAAATATTTAAAGTAGTTTTTAGATTGCTGTGATTGGAAAACATTTAACAGATATCAAATATTTAGCTCCACATTGAGGAAAATTTTTCATCTTATAAGAACATTGTATGCCATGAACTATGCTTGGAGACACCAAAAAAAAAACAGGATGTGAAAACTTTAATGTACTTAGTTTCATTTCTGTTTACTAATTTTTATTAAAGCTATTGGAACCCAAAAATGTATTATCAACAGATTTATTAACAAATATAGACTGGAAATTATTTCCTGCTGGTTAATTTTACACAGCAGTGTAATGCTATCTCTTGAAACTATATGTTGATAGTGGAAGTTCTTACTTTTAATTTCTCCATGAACCTGATTTCAAGATAGGTTTATCAACTTTTCAGGTAGAAAGTTTCTCAATAAATGAACACTGAGATTGAGCAGGATTTAAACCCTGAATCTGCTGGTTAGGTAGACCCTGTAGCCAACTAAACTGTGAATTTTTTTCATGTTATTTTCACTTTATTGGTTACTGAAACCATTCAGCTCGTAAATTTAAGTATCTGATTTTTGTTTTCTGTACTCGTTGTATGTGGTTAATCTGAATGTTTTGGGCGTTTGTTTCCTTTTTTAATGTAATTTGTAACAACTTCAATATCTATAAAACATAATATAAATTAAAGTCTCTATTAAGACTGAATTTTTTTGACTGACACATTTTACATAACATGTCTTTCTCAAAGTGGCTTATTGTGGCCAGATGGTAAGGGCACTTGATTTGCTGTCTTTGGGTTGTGGGCTCAAATGGGATAGTCCTTTCAGCCATAGAGATGTGATTATGTGAAGATAAATGTTACTGTTCTTTGTAAAAAGAGTAGCCCAAGAGTTGACTATCTGCCTTCTCTCTTGTTTTCACTGCTAAATTAGGAACAGCTAGTGCAGATAGCCTTCCATTAGTTTCACACAAAACTCGAAACAACCAACCTCTCTGAGAGTATCTCTTGATCTTACTGTCATTGTGACATCATAAATAGGCATATCAGTATATCTGCTCTTAGGGAAATTTTAACTTTATTTGTTTAACCTTTGAACTTTGTTTATTGATAACATCACTGTCTTGGCATTTTACTTAATTTTGTGTCAAGTTTTGTACTGAAAAAAGTTCTCAAAGTTCTAAATGTTGTTTTACAATTGGAACAAATATTCTACAAGTACTTAAAGTGTAAGTAATGTGTTATCTTTAAAGTGTTTTTGTTTTGAGTTCTGCACATCCGATATTTAATAATATTTCTTTAATAACTACAGTGGAACCCCTCTAAGCGGCCACCCCTTGAAATCGGTCATTCAATCACAGTCCCTTTTTATGTTTACATAATCCCTAATTATGTACAGTGGAACCCCTCTAATCAAGCCACCCCTCTAATCAGGCCAGTTTGTCTCAGTCCCGAAGGTGGCTGCTTTAGAGGGGTTCCACTGTATTTACACTGTTCCAGATGTTTGTGTGACACATTGTGCATGTTTAATATTAACACCAACCTCTCTCTTTATTCTATTGAAACAAAGGATGTTTTTTTCTTTCCAGTATTTCTACTGTGTTTATTTTGATTCAGAAACCCTTTTCTTCAGGAAAGAAGCTCTCCAAAAAACAGGTATATGAACCTAAAGAACTATAATCAAGTTTAGTTAATTATAATACCATTAAAAACCACTTTCATTAGTTAATTTATTTGTGAGTTAACTCTTGTTGAAGATCCCCTCATGTTGGCTGTTACTAGCATGTGTGTCACTTTTTACTAACGTTGTGTTTATGTGGTTTCTTATGATTACATTAACTATGAATATTTCTTTATAGTGGGAAAGATAACTGATTTTTATTGATTTTTGTAATGTAATTGTTTTATCTGCATTACTTATTTCAGTGGCTACATATCGTTCGTCACGCTGTAATTAGCTCAACTCTCTCTTTGCTTGCCCTTTTTGGCTTGACGCAGTGTGGACCACTGCGAACAGCTCTTCTGGTTCAGCACAACGATTTAGTTGTAATTGCAGTGTTCAGGTCAATATTTACTGGGGCAGGTGGACATTCCAAGGTAAGCAGTTTCATTCTTGAGTGGTGTAGTATGGTCCACTACTTGGCATGCATGTACAGAGACTTTAAGACACTATAAGAGTGAAGGTCAGATTAAAATATTTGTTTAGATAAGAGTAGCCCAAGAGTTGAAAGTTGATAACATGCCCTCCTCTAATCTATCGGTTTAGAAGGAGGGAGGACTGTATGGATGGTCCTCGCTTATGAAATTTTAAAACAAGTGAGTTTATTTCTTGTGTCACATCATTTTGTAATTATGGTAATGTTTATGTAGTATAAATTGTTTAAATTGATAAATACGAGTAAATTGTTTGGTAATCTGTGTAGATTCTGTGGTTTAACTAATAATAAATGGCCTTAGTTGGTTGGTCTTAAAATATTATACAACATCATATGGAACCTTAGGATTGGAAAGCTGTTCTAAGACCAACCTATTCATCGTGTGTTCTACAGTCAGTCTGAGAGTTTATAATGCTGGAAATCAGGTTTTAATACCTGCAGTGGACAGAGAACAGATAATCCATTGTGTAGCTTCATGTGAAACAGTAATTACTAATCTTATAGGGAAGTATAGATATTTTACTAGATGGTATATGAACTAGGTTAAAGTGACTATAGGTGAATTTTGTAACTACTGGTACTTAAATACATGTACTACTTGTTTCATAAGCATTTTATTTCAATATGGAAAAAATATTAAATGACCAAATATATAAATAAAAAAATTCCTAAGATGATTAAGGGTCACTGAACTGAAATGTGTAAACTCCAGCATGATTATGATACCATCAGTATTTTAAGTTTTTCAAATTGAAACATCCACCAATAGAATTTTGTACTCAGCTCTTCAGATTTTAAACGATTGTTAAATTTGTTTTGAGTTAATGAGCTTCTTGTGTTCACAGTTTCGTGGAGCCATATGTTTCCTGGTGGCAATTTTCTCTTTGCTGTTTCTCGACCATGATGATAATCTCATTCCCACCGATCATCGTATCCTTTTACTTGTCGAAGAAATAAAGAAATGTATTATTACTGTGTAGAGATTGGTGTTTATACAAAAATACCATTCATGTGAGAATTGTTCCACAACTGGTCTTTATTAGTTACAATTCATGTGACTATAATTCCACAACTGGTCTTTATTAGTCACAATTTATGTGAGAATAGTTCCACAACTGGTCTTTATTAGTTACAATTCATGTGAGAATAGTTACACAACTGGTCTTAATTAGTTACAATTCATGTGAGAATAGTTACACAACTGGTCTTTATTAGTCACAATTCATGTGAGAATAGTTCCACAACTGATCTTTATTAGTTACAATTCATGTGAGAATAGTTCCACAACTGGTCTTTATTAGTTACAATTCATGTGAGAATAGTTCCACAACTGGTCTTTATTAGTTACAATTCATGTGAGAATAGTTCCACAACTGGTCTTTATTAGTTACAATTCATGTGAGAATAATTCCACAACTGGTCTTTATTAGTCACAATTCATGTGAGAATAGCTACACAACTGGTCTTTATTACTTACAATTCATGTGAGATTTATACATTATTTATAAAGATGACTGTGAATTTCAGTATTTTCCACTCTTTTCACGGTTGGTATTGCAAGTTAGACCCTGAGACAGTTGTGTACTTATGATGTGTGCTATGTATTAAAAAGAATTATCAGTGGTTTATATATATTGAAAGAAATAATACAAGGGTGATCTGATAATACACAAACATTGAGTACATTTTTGCAGGTGTGAGGTTTTATTTTCTTAAGATATTCTCACACGTATCGCTGGGGATATAAATTTCACAGTTTTAGAGCCACTGCTTTGTCTTCTTTTATTAATATGTTTGTATTTTTGTCATTATTCTTGTTATTTTTAATAACTGTTCAACTAGCTGAGGGCCATCATCATCATGGTGTCAGTCATCTGTTTTATTACTCAGTTTCTTGGCTAGGCTTAGCTGATCATAAGGTAAGCATTTTGTCTTTTATGATTCTTTAAATTTGTTATTTTTTTAACATTACATTTCTAATCTCTGCAGAACTTTGAAAAGAAATTAGTTTATGATAATTAAACTGTTTCTATCTGATAGAAGTTGTGATTTTTGAATAGCTGTTTAATCTGTGGCACTTTCTTTCAAATTATATATACATAAGCTTTTTTGTGTGTTATACTTTTCTATTGACCATTTAACAGGTTCTGCATTTTTCTGTTAGATTTCTACATTTTGTTTTCTTGACTTTTTCTTTGGGTATTAAACTCCAAAGGAAATTAATGTCCTTTTAGACAAAACTGAGATGCTGTTCTGTTTAGTTCTAGATTGTAGTTTCTGTTAATTAATTATGTATATAACTTTCAGGCTGGGGTCTTGCTCTTAGTACTCGTTGTTGGGTTACAGACAGGGTTTAATAGTGCTTCCAAAAGACTTGCCAATGACGTAGGTGGTACGAAACATCTCCATGCAATATCCTCACTCACATCAACAGTCTTGCTCGCACCTTGGGCATTTTTTCTGCGTATAACCAAATATGTGAGTAGAAAAGTTTATCCAGTTATCTTGTGTGGTGTCATAGTTTTACTCTTGACAGATTAACTTGTATATTTAAAGAGAAATTCCAGCATCATGCTTATTTATTCCAAAGGGGTTTGAGGACCATGCTTTAAATTCTTTGTTGCCACTATAACAAGCTCTCGAGTATATCATTTTTAAGCTGATCCCGTAGGACTGTTTTCAATTGCCCAACTACTTGTGTAAAAAATTGTATAATGTACAGTCTCAGAAAAAGGTTTTTCTTCAGTTGGTTTATTTGTGTGTGTGAAACATTTTGTTAAAAACTCATTTAGGTTCTTGTTGAGGAGTAATTTCTACATTGACATGAATTTCTCAAATTCTGGTAAATAGTGTGGTAAGCTTGAAACTGACAGTTTAACAGTAATCAATAGAATTTAAGATATTTACTTGCTATATGTGAAAATACTGGTACAGTGTTTTTATGTTTTAAATTCTTAATCTAAATTCTGAAGACCAAATGTCAAATCTTAGTTATGTTGTTGCCATGTCTTTGTGAGGCACGTGGGACAAGTTTTTGGAATTCTGGTTTAAAGTAGCACAAGGCTGGTGGTCCATTCTCCTTGGGAAGAATACCAGCTACCTGCTGGTACCCTTTATAGAGCTGAGTAAACTGGAGCAATTGGGACGAATGGTCTTGCTCAAAGATATGGCAACATGATGCAGGCCATCCTTGGTTCTCAACCATCTTGACTACAAATCTAAAGTGTGAAGCCATTAAGCCTTGTTTACCTCCACATTAAGTATTACAGGTGACATTATTTGTTGAAGGCACAAGCTTTTCTGTTCTTATTGTTGAGGTATATAATTTACACACCCCTGCCTGTGTAATATGAAAAACATAAAATAAGCCCTATTCTCTGGAAAAGCTACTATGTGGAATATATATGCTGCATTGGCATTGTTAAAACTACTTTTCAGCACAATATTAAACTTTGTATATGTAGATCAATGATTTACTAAAATTGTTGTGTATGGGTATTCAGTATTCATGATAGCGAGTGACTTTATGTGAACTCTTTTCTTAATTAACAGTATAATTTGACAACTTTAAGGCTAAATGAATTAGATGTTATACTTGGAAGTTTAAATCTAAACTAATACTCCTATACCAGTATACTTTATGGTACCCAGCAAATCTATTCTCTGCTATACCAATATCCTTCATGGTATTGGCACATTAGAAATTAATATCAGATTTGGTATTCATTAAAATTGTGGTAGTGTTATAACTGTAATCTTAGGTTCTATAAATTTGGGTATTTGTGCTTAAAGTTTTGGAAAAGCCCTTGAGTTTTGTAATAAAAATTATGAGTAATGATTATAATTTACTAATGCTCGGTTTTAAAATTAATAAAGTTTCATTATAAGTGTATTAAATCCAGATAGATGTTTATGGTGAATTTGTAATTTAACCTTTATTTTATCTTTGTATTATCAGCAGAGTTGAAGGTCTTGTAATTCAGTTAATCAAATCTAGAAAATGAATATTTAACATTTTTAATCAGTAATATTAGTTTTATGAATTGATGTAAACAATGTTTTATTTGTATTGAAATAGAAAAAAATTATTCCTAAAAAACAATGTTTATTAAGATTAAGCATTGTCTGTAATTTTAATTGTTTGGTTGTTTTGATGTAACGGAATTGGGTTACTAGTAAACTAGCCCATAGTTTAATATTATAGTTAACGTGTAGTCTTATTTTAATGTACTTTCTTAGAATACTTGAATACTAATTTTGTGAGAGCCTCTGAAATGCATTTTTACTTACTGTAACAATTACGAATGTCTTTAAGAAGTACACTAGTACATTTACTAGTTTGTAGATTATTCAAAGGATCAGTGAAACTTAAACGTGTGTGTAACGTAGTTCAAATCTCCTGAAATCTGAATGATGAAATAATAAAACTTTCAGTGCCTTCAATTATTATTATTTTCACAAAATTACCTGATAATACCATGTTCCAGTGACTTTTAACTACAATAACTTTGAGGTCTATTCATACTTGTTGATTTTGACTTTGAAAATGCCTTTATATTAGGAAATTGTAATTCATTGGCAGACCAACATTTTGACCAATGTTTTTGAACAAAATGCATTGAGTTAACTCTACATAATTCTGTAAGATTAATTATGGACTGCACAGTTTTGTGAAGTTGAAAGAAAATCTTTATTTTCCCTGTAGGAACCATCTGTTCCGTGGACTTATCTCCTTGTACCACTTTCTGTGGTAGCTGTCTGCATGTTTATGTTAGACTACTATGTAGCAGTAGTAGCAGCAACTCATCTTGAAGGATCTCAGCAAGCTAAACTGGGTTCTCTGACAGTGTTTGTAGCAGTGTTGGTTTTTAGTTGGGTGTGGAGACATTCAACTGTGGCTTCACTACAAGAATCACAAGTGGAACATGCTTTATCAGGAGGTGTGATATTCAGTTGGATAATGTTCATACTAGGTAGGTGAACTTTACAACTGTATTATTTTATTGTGAGTCAGTAAACATCTTTATATTGTTTTATCAAGAGAAGTAAACATCTTTATATTGTTTTATCAAGAGAAGTAAACATCTTCATTATATTGTTTTATCAAGAGAAGTAAACATCTTCATTATATTGTTTTATCAAGAGAAGTAAACATCTTCATTATATTGTTTTATCAACAGACAGTAAACATCTTCATTATATTGTTTTATCAAGAGACAGTAAACATCATTATATTGTTTTATCAACAGGCAGTAAACATCTTCATTATATTGTTTTATCAAGAGAAGTAAACATCTTCATTATATTGTTTTATCAAGAGAAGTAAACATCTTCATTATATTGTTTTATCAACAGACAGTAAACATCTTCATTATATTGTTTTATCAAGAGAAGTAAACATCTTCATTATATTGTTTTATCAAGAGAAGTAAACATCTTCATTATATTGTTTTATCAACAGACAGTAAACATCTTCATTATATTGTTTTATCAACAGACAGTAAACATCTTCATTATATTGTTTTATCAACAGGCAGTAAACATCTTCATTATATTGTTTTATCAAGAGAAGTAAACATCTTCATTATATTGTTTTATCAAGAGAAGTAAACATCTTCATTATATTGTTTTATCAACAGACAGTAAACATCTTCATTATATTGTTTTATCAAGAGAAGTAAACATCTTCATTATATTGTTTTATCAAGAGAAGTAAACATCTTCATTATATTGTTTTATCAACAGAAGTAAACATCTTCATTATATTGTTTTATCAACAGGGGTAAACATCTTCATTATATTGTTTTATTAACAGACAGTAAACATCTTCATTATATTGTTTTATCAACAGAAGTAAACATCTTCATTATATTGTTTTATCAAGAGAAGTAAACATCTTCATTATATTGTTTTATCAAGAGAAGTAAACATCTTCATTATATTGTTTTATCAACAGAAGTAAACATCTTCATTATATTGTTTTATCAAGAGAAGTAAACATCTTCATTATATTGTTTTATCAACAGACAGTAAACATCTTCATTATATTGTTTTATCAAGAGACAGTAAACATCTTCATTATATTGTTTTATCAAGAGACAGTAAACATCTTCATTATATTGTTTTATCAAGAGACAGTAAACATCTTCATTATATTGTTTTATCAAGAGACAGTAAACATCTTCATTATATTGTTTTATCAAGAGACAGTAAACATCTTCATTATATTGTTTTATCAACAGACAGTAAACATCTTCATTATATTGTTTTATCAAGAGAAGTAAACATCTTCATTATATTGTTTTATCAACAGAAGTAAACATCTTCATTATATTGTTTTATCAAGAGAAGTAAACATCTTCATTATATTGTTTTATCAAGAGAAGTAAACATCTTCATTATATTGTTTTATCAACAGACAGTAAACATCTTCATTATATTGTTTTATCAAGAGAAGTAAACATCTTCATTATATTGTTTTATCAACAGACAGTAAACATCTTCATTATATTGTTTTATCAAGAGAAGTAAACATCTTCATTATATTGTTTTATCAAGAGAAGTAAACATCTTCATTATATTGTTTTATCAAGAGAAGTAAACATCTTCATTATATTGTTTTATCAACAGACAGTAAACATCTTCATTATATTGTTTTATCAACAGACAGTAAACATCTTCATTATATTGTTTTATCAAGAGAAGTAAACATCTTCATTATATTGTTTTATCAAGAGAAGTAAACATCTTCATTATATTGTTTTATCAAGAGAAGTAAACATCTTCATTATATTGTTTTATCAAGAGAAGTAAACATCTTCATTATATTGTTTTATCAAGAGAAGTAAACATCTTCATTATATTGTTTTATCAAGAGAAGTAAACATCTTCATTATATTGTTTTATCAAGAGAAGTAAACATCTTCATTATATTGTTTTATCAAGAGAAGTAAACATCTTCATTATATTGTTTTATCAAGAGAAGTAAACATCTTCATTATATTGTTTTATCAAGAGAAGTAAACATCTTCATTATATTGTTTTATCAAGAGAAGTAAACATCTTCATTATATTGTTTTATCAAGAGAAGTAAACATCTTCATTATATTGTTTTATCAAGAGACAGTAAACATCTTCATTATATTGTTTTATCAAGAGAAGTAAACATCTTCATTATATTGTTTTATCAAGAGAAGTAAACATCTTCATTATATTGTTTTATCAAGAGAAGTAAACATCTTCATTATATTGTTTTATCAAGAGAAGTAAACATCTTCATTATATTGTTTTATCAAGAGAAGTAAACATCTTCATTATATTGTTTTATCAAGAGAAGTAAACATCTTCATTATATTGTTTTATCAAGAGAAGTAAACATCTTCATTATATTGTTTTATCAAGAGAAGTAAACATCTTCATTATATTGTTTTATCAAGAGAAGTAAACATCTTCATTATATTGTTTTATCAAGAGAAGTAAACATCTTCATTATATTGTTTTATCAAGAGAAGTAAACATCTTCATTATATTGTTTTATCAAGAGAAGTAAACATCTTCATTATATTGTTTTATCAAGAGAAGTAAACATCTTCATTATATTGTTTTATCAACAGACAGTAAACATCTTCATTATATTGTTTTATCAAGAGACATCTTCATTATATTGTTTTATCAAGAGAAGTAAACATCTTCATTATATTGTTTTATCAAGAGAAGTAAACATCTTCATTATATTGTTTTATCAAGAGAAGTAAACATCTTCATTATATTGTTTTATCAAGAGAAGTAAACATCTTCATTATATTGTTTTATCAAGAGAAGTAAACATCTTCATTATATTGTTTTATCAACATCTTCATTATATTGTTTTATCAAGAGAAGTAAACATCTTCATTATATTGTTTTATCAAGAGAAGTAAACATCTTCATTATATTGTTTTATCAAGAGAAGTAAACATCTTCATTATATTGTTTTATCAAGAGAAGTAAACATCTTCATTATATTGTTTTATCAAGAGAAGTAAACATCTTCATTATATTGTTTTATCAAGAGACAGTAAACATCTTCATTATATTGTTTTATCAAGAGAAGTAAACATCTTCATTATATTGTTTTATCAAGAGAAGTAAACATCTTCATTATATTGTTTTATCAAGAGAAGTAAACATCTTCATTATATTGTTTTATCAAGAGAAGTAAACATCTTCATTATATTGTTTTATCAAGAGAAGTAAACATCTTCATTATATTGTTTTATCAAGAGAAGTAAACATCTTCATTATATTGTTTTATCAAGAGAAGTAAACATCTTCATTATATTGTTTTATCAAGAGAAGTAAACATCTTCATTATATTGTTTTATCAAGAGAAGTAAACATCTTCATTATATTGTTTTATCAAGAGAAGTAAACATCTTCATTATATTGTTTTATCAAGAGAAGTAAACATCTTCATTATATTGTTTTATCAAGAGAAGTAAACATCTTCATTATATTGTTTTATCAAGAGAAGTAAACATCTTCATTATATTGTTTTATCAAGAGAAGTAAACATCTTCATTATATTGTTTTATCAAGAGAAGTAAACATCTTCATTATATTGTTTTATCAAGAGAAGTAAACATCTTCATTATATTGTTTTATCAAGAGAAGTAAACATCTTCATTATATTGTTTTATCAACAGACAGTAAACATCTTCATTATGTTGTTTTATCAAGAGAAGTAAACATCTTCATTATTTATTATAATTGGATGTGTTATATATTGTTGGGTCATATAATTTATTATACTTGGATGTGTTATATAGTATAGGGTGATCTAATTTATTATAATTGGATGTGTTATGTAGTGTTAGGTGATTTAATTTATTATACTTGGATGTGTTATATAATGCTGGGTGATTTTAAACTATTATAGCTAAACGTGTTATATGGTGTTTGGTGATTCAAATTATTGTGGTTGGATGTGTTATATAATAATGGGTGCTGTAAGTTATAATTGATTACCTGTTAGCAGAGATTATGTTGATTAGTAACAGGTAAACTGTATAATTAATTAAAATCATGATTAAATCAATCAATCAAAATTATCATTTCTAAGTTTTACTGCTTTTGATTAATTGAAATTCTGATAACACAGTTCTGTGTTTATTATTATTACTGTTCCAGTTATTCCAATTGTCCAATTTTATGTAATGTAATGAATTTTAATACAAAGAAAATCTCAGTATGTTTGGTTAGTTACACGTTGTCATCCATTTGTATTAACTTTATAGTGTGTTAGAAATGTACATTAATACTGTTATGTGTGGTACATAGCTATGGATATGTCACATAAAGACAAAAATGTAGATTATGGTATTTATTCTTAATACAATCTCATACATAGAGATTTGGAATGAAATGAAAAATAATTTAACAAAGGATCTCTTTTTCTATGTATACTCTAGCAACTTTGATTCTTACTGGTCCACCATCCAAGGGCTGGAAAGGTACATTTGTTGGGTACTCTTCAGGTGGGTTACCATTGTACACTTTCACGGGCGATGCCTTACATAGAACGTCACGTTCTGCTGTTGTCATACTCAAGAATGGTCTCCATGAAATTCTCAGAGAAACGGATTCTCGTAAAATCTTTTACTTCCTGTGTTTAAGTCTCGTAAGTGTGTACATTTTATTTAAAATTACTTGCGATAAATCAGGTCTGAAGGATCTTTGGAAAAAAAATCATAATATGAAAAAATGTTGTTTTTTTCTCTTCTGAAATTATGGATTTTAGTTGATTTACTTTTATTTTAGGAAATCTCTAATGTAACAGTAATAAAATTATAAAATATATTTGTTAGGACAACCCCCCTTCCCCTAAACAAGTTACTGACTTGATTTGATACCGGTGGTGTCTTGACCCACCAACTCTCTACTATATTGATTAATTGTATATATTTGTGGCTGCAGCAACATTCAGTGTACCAAACGAAGCAAAATAGCTCATTTATTATATAAAATATGCAAATATATATATATAGAACTCAAATGTTATATTTACAAATATATATATATATAGAACTCAAATGTTATATTTACAAATATATATATATAGAACTCAAATGTTATATTTACTGGTATTTTTGTTTAAAATTTTGTATGACTCGTACTGTAGGACCCATGGATTCAACAGTCGTGGACTCACAAGGAGTGTTATAAATTAAAAACGTGTTCAAGATGCCACTGGAGATTGTATAGATTATACTGGTAATTTTAGGGTTAAATTTGTTTAGAATTTAAATTTTTTTTCAGATAATATGGATCATTTTTTTGCCAGGGGTTCACATTTATTGAATTGTTGTATGGTGTTTGGACCAATAGTCTGGGACTCATATCTGATGGTTTTCATATGCTGTTTGACTGTTCGGCTCTTGTTATGGGTCTCAGTGCGTCATTACTAGCAAGGAGAAAAGCAACTCGTACCTTTCCTTATGGGTGAGTTTCTGATCTACAGTAAATGCTCCCAGTGGTAGAGTGGTATGTGTGCAGACTTACAATGGTAGAAACTGGGTTTTGATACCCTTTGTGAGAAGAGTGCAGTTAACCCATTGTGTAGCTTAGTTCTTAACAACAAACAAACAAATGCTTTATGAAAAAAAAATTTCTTGTTAAGCTAAGAAAAATAATTTAAAAATTATTTGTTTACTTCCCTATCATTACAGCAGAGCAGCAACTTTAACTTATTTCTTACTTTTATGAACCTTTAAATTATATAAATATTCCTGTCACTTATTAAAATGGTGATGAATGGAAAGTGTTTTAAAATTATTTTTAAGACATTTTAAAGATTAATAGCTCATCAGCCAGATGAATAGAAACAGTGACAGTTTTTTTACTTTAGTGTAAAGGTAACCAAACTTTGCTCTGACTCGTAATCTGCAGGTTTGACAATAAAATTGAAGTTAATTATTTTGTTTATTACAGGTATTTATTTCATAAAAATCTCTAATTTTCAGCTATGCAAGAGTTGAAGTCTTGTCTGGATTTATTAATGGACTTTTTCTAGTGGTTGTTGCCTTCATGGTTTTCACTGAAGCCTTAAGCAGGCTCTTTGATCCTCCTGAAATCCACACGGAAAAGCTTTTGGTGAGTGAGATGTTGTAACTATTGAGTTATTAAAAGATGCAAAAGCAAAGAAGGGAGATGACATAACCCTTGGAGTCACGACATTACCACTGGTATATTATTTTCAAAATATCTAAACATTCTGTTAACATAAAAGAACTTTGTTAACAAAAATGGTGCATATATTGTGTCGTGTGCTATTGGTTTGTTTCTCTTGTTACATTAGATCTATTTTAATCCTTTAACATTAAAAAATAAACCCTTATAAACTGGATACTCTCATAAGTTTTTAAACAAAGCATAACTTTGGGTTACTGTGTTAAAACTGATTTTTAAAAAATTTTAACATGTATATTCAGCATTTATTGTCTGTAACTTCTAAATAAACTATTATTAAATGTCCAGACAGTTTCTGTAGCAGGCCTAGTAGTAAACTTGGTAGGAATTCTCGTGTTTCGTCATGCTCACAGTCACGGCCATTCCCACAACCACAGTCACGGTCATTCTCACAACCACAGTCACGGTCATTCTCACCATAATCACGATAATGCAAACATTGAAGGTAAGGTAACATTTCTTTGACTTTCAGCCAGTTTTGGCTCGTTATGTTTTGATAAATCATCTAGAAGTTTTGATAGTGTTTCAATTTCTTATTATTTTAAATCTGAACTTGAGAGCTCCGTTAGATCTTCAAACTCCTTACAACATTCATATTGAATGATCTCTTAAAATTTTTCAGTTCAATATAAATTACAGCTCACTTTCTGTACATTAAATGTAGTTTTTTTATTCAGTGTGAACAGTATCTAATTATGTGCTGATTATATCGGAACTGAAGTTACTCTTATTACATTTTAATACTTTTAATGCACAGTTTGCATGTGTTTGAGGTCCTTTTATTCATATTTCTTAAAAGATATAAACTGTAGATTTGATGTTTATTTGTATTAGACTTTGGTTTTCTAAATATTACAGAGTCTCTGTTTTCAGCTGTGAAATATTATTTGCTTATCATGATTTCCTTTTCAGGTGTCTTCTTGCACATTCTTGCCGATACTCTCGGCAGTGTTGGAGTTATTATTTCATCTTTGTTAATCCAGAATTTTGGCTTCCTCATAGCTGATCCCGTTTGTTCTCTTTTCATTTCTGTTCTTATTTTCCTAAGTGTTTTACCTCTTCTCAAGCATTCGGCACTGGTTTTACTTCTGGCTACTCCCACAAAGCTGGGTAAACCCCTAGTGGATGCACTAAATAGAGTAAGAGTGTATTTTATTTGGCATGGTTATTTGTTTAAATTTTCATTTACAGGTATTTGATTGTATATAAAAAATACCTTTATCTTGTATGGCTGCGAGTTATTTCAATAGGTGTGGCATAATTTCATTTTGAGTGTTATAGGCCTAAGAAAATGAAGTTTTATTAAAATATGATTTCTGTGTAGTTGTTTTACTTAGAGACTTATGAATAACTTACTATTTCTTTGTTTATGCTCTAGGTAGAAACTTTTGAGCAATGTGTGATAATGTCATGAACTTAAAAGGTCACAATGCTGTTTTAATTGGTTTTTTTTTTAAGCTTTAGATAAATTTTGTGGTTTATTCCAAAAATATTATTCTTTGATGTCAAACTTAGGATATGAAGAAAACATGACACTAATAGATATGTCAAAATTAAACAGAATTCTTTACAACCTTCACACACACATGTTTGTGTTTATAATGACAACTTTTGGAATATTAGTTTTTATGAAGAATGTCACTACCCATAAATACAAGTTTTTATTTTTATGATAGAAGTGTTTTTTTCAATGGTTCTTACCTGACATGAAGAATCAATGAATGGTTCTTACCCAAAAAAATTGTTTTTAAAGTTGTTAATAAATTTATTATAATTAGTACCTTACTGTTCATGTTTTCTTTTCTTGCATGTGTTGTTGTTTCGTTACTGTGGTTCCTGATTTATATTCACATACTTTCGATATTTTAAAATCTCAGTTATATCTTTCTTGTGATCAGCACAAACAAGGACATGATAATATTTTTCTGTTTCCCAACTTAATAAATTGTGTATTTAAATCCGTTATTCTAGTCTTAGTACTGAATGCCTAATTGAATTCTGTTCAGGTTTTATTACTTACAAACATCAAACAGTAGTGTTTCCATGTTTAAGATGTTTCTTTTAATGGAACATTAACTAACCCTAATACAAGTTTCTCAGCAACATAATAAGTCTACAGACTTTAGAATGCTAGAGTCTGGATTTCAGTACTTAAGACAGGCACGGCACAGATAGCCTATCGTGCACTTTTGCACTCGATTACAAACGATTACTAATACGATCTGTGAATTTAGATAAATGTGTCTGTGGTTAAATGAAGAGTGTGTTTTGTACCTAACTACTCGCAGGTAACGAACATAGAGGGCGTGTTGTCATACAGAAACCATCATTTCTGGCAACATTCTGCTGACTTGAAAGTTGGAAGTATTCATGTTCAAGTGAGACCTGATATTAGTGATCAAAAACTAATCAATCAGGTAAGAAAATGTAAATTATATTCTGTGTTCTTGGTGAAGAGTCACTCTTGTTTCACGTGTATTTTTAAACAGTGTAGATGTGGTAGGGATTTGGTTTTAATGGACTGTTCCTGCCTGTTTCTTGTGTGCTTTGGTTTCTGTATTGAGGCCTTCTTAAGGTCAAAGTTAACTCTGCAGCAGGTTTATGTAAGTTAGCATGGCCCTGTGATAGAGTTTTCTTTTGTGTACTTCTGGATGCATAAGTAGGTGTATCTTGGAAGTGTGAGAGGGTGTATCATGGAAGTGTGAGAGGGTGTATCATGGAAGTGTGAGAGGTGTATCTTGGAAGTGTGAGAGGGTGTATCATGGAAGTGTGAGAGGGTGTATCTTGGAAGTGTAAGTAGGTGTTTTTGGATGTGTATTGTGTGATGTTATTATTTGTTATAGAAGCTGAGACATTTTCACTCTCTAGAAATAGGCATAGTAGTGTAATTAACCTCATTTGAAAGTCACCATTTTTAAACACCTTCTGTATGTTTACTGAGTTACGTAATACTTCTGTACGTTTACTGAGTCACATAACACTTCTGTACGTTTACTGAGTCACGTAACACTTCTGTACGTTTACTGAGTCACGTAACACTTCTGTACGTTTACGGAGTCACGTAACACCTTCTGTACGTTTACTGAGTCACGTTCACAATTTAATTTAATCTGCTTTTAATATGAGTGTATTTTAATAACATAACTATTATATAGTTATTATAAAGTACGTTTTAAATGAAGATTTTATTTTTTGTATTTAAAAGAAACATTTAAAACAATTAAAATTGTAGATTTTTACTGTCATATGATCTATTTGCAATTAAAAGTCTAAACTTTGAGCTATTATATAAGTTACTGTGAGAAGAGAATACAACTGTCAGCATCTGTCTTTTATTAGCTTCTGGAAAATTTCCAGATTATACAAATTAAATTTGAAAACTATAAGGTAATAAATAGTATTTTTATACTCAAAAACTGCATTGCATGTAAACTATTCTGATTCTGAGTGCATGTAACTACATTAAATAATAATCATTTATTATACATAGTAGGAAGAGAATCTGAACCAAATGTTTTATTAAAACTACATAATCTTAGGATCATGCAAGACTAAAAACTATTTCATCAACTGGTTTTAATTTTATAAAGAACTTTCATGAGAGTTGCATACCAGCTTACAACGCAAGTACATTGTACAGTGAAAGTCAAGGCTCTATCCTGTACAGTTGTTGAAAATACTTCAGTGCAATGCAGGATTCATTATTTTCAGTGACCAGCCAAATATTAGACTTTGGGTGGGAGGGCATTTCTGATGTATTTTCATGGTTACATAGGTATGTCTAGCATATGTTCATTTTTGAATTAATACATAAAGAAGTTCCTTAGAAAATTTGAGTATCAAGGAAAATGTTTAGAAGGAGAATGAGCTGTGAAACCTAGGTTTGTTGTGATTATGGAATAGAAACCTAGGTTTGTTGTGATTATGGAATAGAAACCTAGGTTTGTTGTGATTATGGAATAGAAACCTAGGTTTGTTGTGATTATGGAATAGAAACCTAGGTTTGTTGTGATTATGGAATAGAAACCTAGGTTTGTTGTGATTATGGAATAGAAACCTAGGTTTGTTGTGATTATGGAATAGAAACCTAGGTTTGTTGTGATTATGGAATAGAAACCTAGGTTTGTTGTGATTATGGAATAGAAACCTAGGTTTGTTGTGATTATGGAATAGAAACCTAGGTTTGTTGTGATTATGGAATAGAAACCTAGGTTTGTTGTGATTATGGAATAGAAACCTAGGTTTGTTGTGATTATGGAATAGAAACCTAGGTTTGTTGTGATTATGGAATAGAAACCTAGGTTTGTTGTGATTATGGAATAGAAACCTAGGTTTGTTGTGATTATGGAATAGAAACCTAGGTTTGTTGTGATTATGGAATAGAAACCTAGGTTTATTGTGATTATGGAATAAATACACGTTTCAAACGTACGTTGTCTCAAGTGTACTTACATAAAACTCGCTTATTTACAAACCTTGAGTATTACAAGAAAATGGAAGTTATGGTCATTCTTAGATATATATTAGTCTGAGTTTTGATCAGAAGTTAATGTTTTATATGACTGTGCAATTTATTGAATTGTATGTTGATATGCCATTTTTAATGTTTTTTAGGTGACAACAATATTTAAGGATATTGGATTCAATAACTTTACAGTACAGGTGGAGAAAGAAGAATATTTCTATCATATCACAGGACTCAGTAACAGTTACCAAAACGTTTTTGTTAATAATGCTACTCAATATTTAAATTCTGTAACAGATATAAAAGCTGTATGATCATAGCTATACATAATTTATTTTTATATTATTACTTTGTGTATCTCAATGTGTGCAAAAGAAAAAAGACTGGTTTAAATTCCTCGGTTCTCAGTCTGTGTTGATGGTATCTAAGAAGTCTTCACGATTGTCTTTCACGAGAAATTCTTAAGTCCATGACATTAAATGTGACAGAATTTCCTTAGTTTAAGAACTAATGAACAGTATGAGAAGTCTTGTTGTTACTGAGGTTTCATAACCAGTGCTAAGAAGTAAAAAGGATCAGTTGAGATGAAGTTAGTTATTCAACACTGTCATAACTCGGTTTCATGTTCACTTCAAAACATTTTACCAGCATGTATTCAGGTAGAGTATTATGGTCCTTTGTAATACTTTATTAGACTAATAAGCAAAAAATATTGGTGTATTTTATGTGTCTGTAAAATATTTTTATAGATTTGAAAGCGCAGAACTTTATGTGCATCAGTGAATAACAGCTGTTTTTTTTCAACAAGCCTCTTGAAGTGTATGAACTGAAACTAAGGTTCTGTAATTGGTTATATAAAAATAAAGGTGTAGAAGTGTAGGGTTTTGTAGTAGAAAACAAAAGATACAATAACAGATTACTGCCTTTAACTAGAATGATTTTCCATATATTTAAAGAATTACTTCTTCTTGACGATACTCAGTCTGAGAGTTATGATAAAGCATTATTGTCTGACATCAGAACTTCCATTATAGCAACCTTCTGTGAGTTAAGGCCGATTATTGAATACACATTTAGATAATCCTGCTGCATGAAGACATTGGTTTCTGATGCCGTGTTTAAGCAAACCACAAGTCCATTTGCACACCATCAGGGAACTATACATCTGTATGAAACCAAAGCCACAGATGTTCATTTGCACACCATCAGGGAACTATACAGCTGTATGAAACCAAAGCCACAGATGTTCATTTGCACACCATCAGGGAACTATACAGCTATATGAAACCAAAGCCACAGATGTTCATTTTCACACCATCAGGGAACTATACAGCTGTATGAAACCAAAGCCACAGATGCCAATTTGCACACCATCAGGGAACTATACAGCTGTATGAAACCAAAGCCACAGATGTCCATTTGCACACCATCAGGGAACTATACAGATGTATGAAACCAAAGCTACAGATGTCCATTTGCACACCATCAGGGAATGATACAGGTGTATGAAACCAAAGCCACAGATGTCCATTTGCATACCATCAGGGAACTATGAAACAAAGCCACAGATGTATGAAACCAGGGAAGCTACAGATGTCCATTTGCACACCATCAGGAACGATACAGGTGTATGAAACCAAAGCCACAGATGTCCATTTGCAACCACCAAAGCCAAAGCTACAGATGTCCATTTGCACACTATCAGGGAATGATACAGGTGTATGAAACTAAAGCCACAGATGTCCATTTGCACACCATCAGGGAACGATACAGGTGTATGAAACCAAAGCCACAGATGTCCATTTGCACACCATCAGGGAATGATACAGGTGCATGAAACCAAAGCCAAAGATGTCCATTTGCACACCATCAAGGAATTTTATAGGTGTATGAAACTAAGCCACAGAAGTCCATTGGAATAGCATCAGGGCTACAAAGAAGTAATGATCAAATAGGATTTATGTCACTTGGGTTTCTCAGCCATCTTTCTCATGAAACCAGCCATTAAGTTTGAAGTGTGAGTGCAAGTTTGTGAACTTTTGAATTATGGGTTAACTTCAAATTGTTGTGTGTTATCTTGTTAATGGTACTGGGAAGGTTAACTTCAAATGGTTGTGGGTTATCTTGTTAATGGTACTGGGAAGGTTAACTTCAAATTGTTGTGTGTTATCTAGTTAATGGTACTGGGAAGGTTAACTTCAAATGGTTGTGTGTTATCTTGTTAATGGTACTGGGAAGGTTAACTTCAAATGGTTGTGTGTTATCTTGTTAATGGTACTGAGAAGGTTAACTTCAAATGGTTGTGTGTTATCTTGTTAATGGTACTGGGAAGGTTAACTTCAAATGGTTGTGTGTTATATTGTTAATGGTACTGGGAAGGTTAACTTCAAATGGTTGTGTGTTATCTTGTTAATGGTACTGGGAAGGTTAACTTCAAATTGTTGTGTGTTATCTAGTTAATGGTACTGGGAAGGTTAACTTCAAATGGTTGTGTGTTATCTTGTTAATGGTACTGAGAAGGTTAACTTCAAATGGTTGTGTGTTATCTTGTTAATGGTACTGAGAAGGTTAACTTCAAATGGTTGTGTGTTATATTGTTAATGGTACTGGGAAGGTTAACTTCAAATGGTTGTGTGTTATCTTGTTAATGGTACTGGGAAGGTTAACTTCAAATGGTTGTGTGTTATCTTGTTAATGGTACTGGGAAGGTTAACTTCAAATGGTTGTGTGTTATCTTGTTAATGGTACTGGGAAGGTTAACTTCAAATGGTTGTGTGTTATCTTGTTAATGGTACTGGGAAGGTTAACTTCAAATGGTTGTGTGTTATCTTGTTAATGGTACTGGGAAGGTTAACTTCAAATGGTTGTGTGTTATCTTGTTAATGGTACTGGGAAGGTTAACTTCAAATGGTTGTGTGTTATCTTGTTAATGGTACTGAGAAGGTTAACTTCAAATGGTTGTGTGTTATCTAGTTAATTGTTAATGGTACTGGGAAGGTTAACTTCAAATGGTTGTGTGTTATCTTGTTAATGGTACTGGGAAGGTTAACTTCAAATGGTTGTGTGTTATCTTGTTAATGGTACTGGGAAGGTTAACTTCAAACGGTTGTGTGTTATCTTGTTAATGGTACTGGGAAGGTTAACTTCACATTGTTGTGTGTTATCTTGTTAATGGTACTGGGAAGGTTAACTTCAAATTGTTGTGTGTTATCTAGTTAATGGTACTGGGAAGGTTAACTTCAAATTATTGTGTGTTATCTAGTTAATGGTACTGGGAAGGTTAACTTCAAATTATTGTGTGTTATCTTGTTAATGGTACTGGGAAGGTTAACTTCAAATTATTGTGTGTTATCTAGTTAATGGTACTGGGAAGGTTAACTTCAAATGGTTGAGTGTTACTTTGTTAATGTTGTTGAAATGCTTATTTTTAAGCCTGAAGCTTCTCTTATGCAGTTATATGATTCTCATTTTGAAGGAGGACATTTCTCTAAATTTGGTTGGGTTGTGACACCCGTTGCTGTCGTAAATGCTGTTTCATGTGAGTTTTTCCACTTTGAGAAATAATGAGGGAGACTCGCAAAGTTTCGTGTGCTTTGGTTCTTCATCATTCATCAATCCTGCTAGAAGATGTGTGTTCTTCTTGTGAAGGGCTTTGTTAAACCATTTCAATGATAATACGTCTAACTACAGCTCTGTTGTACTGTCTTTTAATCATGGTGTAAGAATGCTGTCATATGTGCATTAATCTAAAAATTGTTCTGGGGAAGATGTGTCAGTTCATGGTGTGCTATATACACATATATAATGTAATCTGTCAGTTCATGGTGTGCTATATACACGTGTATAATGTAATCTGTCAGTTCATGGTGTGCTATATACACGTGTATAATGTAATCTGTCAGTTCATGGTGTGCTATATACACGTGTATAATTTAATGTATCAGTTCATGGTGTGCTATATACACATGTATAATGTAATGTATTACTTCATGGTGTGCAATAAACACGTGTATAATGTAATGTATTAGTTCATGGTGTATATACACGTGTATAATGTAATCTGTCAGTTCATGGTGTGCTATATACACGTGTATAATGTAATCTGTCAGTTCATGGTGTGCTATATACACGTGTATAATGTAATGCATCAGTTCATGGTGTGCTATATACACGTGTATAATGTAATGCATCAGTTCATGGTGTGCTATATACACATGTATAATGTAATGCATCAGTTCATGGTGTGCTATATACACGTGTATAATGTAATGTATTAGTTCATGGTGTGCTATATACACATGTATAATGTAATGCATCAGTTCATGGTGTGCTATATACACATGTATAATGTAATCTGTCAGTTCATGGTGTGCAATAAACACGTGTATAATGTAATGTGTCAGTTCATGGTGTGCTATATACACATGTATAATGTAATCTGTCAGTTCATGGTGTGCAATAAACACGTGTATAATGTAATGTATTAGTTCATGGTGTGCTATATACACGTGTATAATGTAATCTTTCAGTTCATGGTGTGCTATATACACGTGTATAATGTAATGCATCAGTTCATGGTGTGCTATATACACGTGTATAATGTAATCTGTCAGTTCATGGTGTGCTATATGCACGTGTATAATGTAATGCATCAGTTCATGGTGTGCTATACACGTGCATAATGTAATGCATCAGTTCATGGTGTGCTATATACATGTGTATAATTTAATCTGTCAGTTCATGGTGTGCTATATACACGTGTATAATGTAATGCATCAGTTCATGGTGTGCAATAAACACGTGTATAATGAAATGCATCAGTTCATGGTGTGCTATATACACATGTATAATGTAATGCATCAGTTCATGGTGTGCTATATACACATGTATAATGTAATGCATCAGTTCATGGTGTGCTATATACACATGTATAATGTAATGCATCAGTTCATGGTGTGCTATATACACATGTATAATGTAATGCATCAGTTCATGGTGTGCTATATACACATGTATAATGTAATGTGTCAGTTCATGGTGTGCTATATACACATGTATAATGTAATGCATCAGTTCATGGTGTGCTATATACACGTATAATGTAATGTGTCAGTTCATGGTGTGCTATATACACATATATAATGTAATGTATTAGTTCATGGTGTGCTATATACACATGTATAATGTAATGTGTCAGTTCATGGTGTGCAGTATACACGTGTATAATGTAATGCATCAGTTCATGGTGTGCAGTATACACGTGTATAATGTAATGCATCAGTTCATGGTGTGCTATATACACGTATAATGTAATGTGTCAGTTCATGGTGTGCAATAAACACGTGTATAATGTAATGTATTAGTTCATGGTGTGCTATATACACGTGTATAATGTAATCTGTCAGTTCATGGTGTGCTATATGCACGTGTATAATGTAATCTGTCAGTTCATGGTGTGCTATATACACGTGTATAATGTAATGCATCAGTTCATGGTGTGCTATATACACGTGTATAATGTAATGTGTCAGTTCATGGTGTGCAATATACACGTGTATAATGTAATGTATCAGTTCATGGTGTGCTATATACACGTGTATAATGTAATCTGTCAGTTCATGGTGTGCTATATACACGTGTATAATGTAATGCATCAGTTCATGGTGTGCTATATACACGTGTATAATGTAATGCATCAGTTCATGGTGTGCTATATACACATGCATAATGTAATGCATCAGTTCATGGTGTGCTATATACACGTGTATAATGTAATGCATCAGTTCATGGTGTGCTATATACACGTGTATAATGTAATCTGACAGTTCATGGTGTGCTATATACACGTGTATAATGTAATGCATCAGTTCATGGTGTGCTATATACACATGTATAATGTAATGTGTCAGTTCATGGTGTGCAATAAACACGTGTATAATGTAATGCATCAGTTCATGGTGTGCTATATACACGTGTATAATGTAATGCATCAGTTCATGGTGTGCTATATACACGTGTATAATGTAATGCTCAGTTCATGGTGTGCATACACGCATAATGTAATGCATCAGTTCATGGTGTGCTATACACGTGCATAATGTAATGCATCAGTTCATGGTGTGCTGTATACACGTGTATAATGTAATCTGACAGGTCATGGTGTGCTATATACACGTGTATAATTTAATGCATCAGTTCATGGTATGCTATATACACGTGTATAATGTAATGCATCAGTTCATGGTGTGCTATATACACATGTATAATGTAATGCATCAGTTCATGGTGTGCTATATACACATGTATAATGTAATGCATCAGTTCATGGTGTGCTATATACACATGTATAATGTAATGTGTCAGTTCATGGTGTGCAATAAACACGTGCATAATGTAATGTATTAGTTCATGGTGTGCTATATACACATGTATAATGTAATGTGTCAGTTCATGGTGTGCAATAAACACGTGTATAATGTAATGTATTAGTTCATGGTGTGCTATATACACGTGTATAATGTAATCTGTCAGTTCATGGTGTGCTATATACACGTGTATAATGTAATGCATCAGTTCATGGTGTGCTATATACACGTGTATAATGTAATGCATCAGTTCATGGTGTGCTATATACACGTGTATAATGTAATGCATCAGTTCATGGTGTGCTATATACACGTGTATAATGTAATGCATCAGTTCATGGTGTGCTATACACGTGCATAATGTAATGCATCAGTTCATGGTGTGCTATACACGTGCATAATGTAATGCATCAGTTCATGGTGTGCTATACACGTGCATAATGTAATGCATCAGTTCATGGTGTGCTGTATACACGTGTATAATGTAATCTGTCAGTTCATGGTGTGCTATATACACGTGTATAATGTAATGCATCAGTTCATGGTGTGCTATATACACGTGTATATTGTAATGCATCAGTTCATGGTGTGCTATACACGTGCATAATGTAATGCATCAGTTCATGGTGTGCTATATACACGTGTATAATGTAATGCATCAGTTCATGGTGTGCTATATACATGTGTATAATTTAATCTGTCAGTTCATGGTGTACTATACACGTGTATAATGTAATCTGTCAGTTCATGGTGTGCTATATACACGTGTATAATTTAATGCATCAGTTCATGGTGTGCTATATACACGTGTATATTGTAATGCATCAGTTCATGGTGTGCTATATACACGTGCATAATGTAATGCATCAGTTCATGGTGTGCTATATACACGTGTATAATGTAATGCATCAGTTCATGGTGTGCTATATACACGTGTATAATGTAATCCATCAGTTCATGGTGTGCTATACACGTGTATAATGTAATCATCAGTTCATGGTGTGCTATATACACGTGTATAATGTAATGCATCAGTTCATGGTGTGCTATATACACGTGTATAATGTAATGCATCAGTTCATGGTGTGCTATATACACGTGTATAATGTAATGCATCAGTTCATGGTGTGCTATATACACGTGTATAATGTAATGCATCAGTTCATGGTGTGCTATATACACGTGTATAATTTAATGCATCAGTTCATGGTGTGCTATATACATACGTATGTATAATTTAATCCGTCAGTTCATGGTGTGCTATACACGTGTATAATGTAATCCGTCAGTTCATGGTGTGCTATATACGTGTGTATAATTTAATGTATCAGTTCATGGTGTGCTATATACATGTGCATAATGGAATGCATCAATTCATGGTGTGCTATACACGTGCATAATGTAATGCATCAGTTCATGGTGTGCTATATACACGTGCATAATGTAATGCATCAGTTCATGGTGTGCTATATACACGTGTATAATGTAATCTGACAGTTCATGGTGTGCTATATACACGTGTATAATTTAATGCATCAGTTCATGGTGTGCTATATACACATGTATAATGTAATGTGTCAGTTCATGGTGTGCTATATACACGTGTATAATGTAATCTGTCAGTTCATGGTGTGCTATATACACGTGTATAATGTAATCTGTCAGTTCATGGTGTGCTATATACACGTGTATAATGTAATGTATTAGTTCATGGTGTGCTATATACACATGTATAATGTAATGCATCAGTTCATGGTGTGCTATATACACATGTATAATGTAATCTGTCAGTTCATGGTGTGCAATAAACACGTGTATAATGTAATGTGTCAGTTCATGGTGTGCTATATACACATGTATAATGTAATCTGTCAGTTCATGGTGTGCTATATACACGTGTATAATGTAATCTTTCAGTTCATGGTGTGCTATATACACGTGTATAATGTAATGCATCAGTTCATGGTGTGCTATATACACGTGTATAATGTAATCTGTCAGTTCATGGTGTGCTATATACACGTGTATAATGTAATGCATCAGTTCATGGTGTGCTATACACGCATAATGTAATGCATCAGTTCATGGTGTGCTATATACATGTGTATAATTTAATCTGTCAGTTCATGGTGTGCTATACACGTGTATAATGTAATCTGTCAGTTCATGGTGTGCTATATACATGTGTATAATGAAATGCATCAGTTCATGGTGTGCTATATACACATGTATAATGTAATGCATCAGTTCATGGTGTGCTATATACACATGTATAATGTAATGCATCAGTTCATGGTGTGCTATATACACATGTATAATGTAATGCATCAGTTCATGGTGTGCTATATACACGTATAATGTAATGCATCAGTTCATGGTGTGCTATATACACATGTATAATGTAATGTGTCAGTTCATGGTGTGCTATATACACGTGTATAATGTAATGCATCAGTTCATGGTGTGCTATATACACGTATAATGTAATGCATCAGTTCATGGTGTGCTATATACACATGTATAATGTAATGTATTAGTTCATGGTGTGCTATATACACATGTATAATGTAATGTGTCAGTTCATGGTGTGCAGTATACACGTGTATAATGTAATGCATCAGTTCATGGTGTGCAGTATACACGTGTATAATGTAATGCATCAGTTCATGGTGTGCTATATACACGTGTAATGTAATGTGTCAGTTCATGGTGTGCAATAAACACGTGTATAATGTAATGTATTAGTTCATGGTGTGCTATATACACGTGTATAATGTAATCTGTCAGTTCATGGTGTGCTATATACACGTGTATAATGTAATGCATCAGTTCATGGTGTGCTGTATGCCCGTGTATAATGTAATGCATCAGTTCATGGTGTGCTATATACACATGTATAATGTAATGTGTCAGTTCATGGTGTGCAATAAACACGTGTATAATGTAATGTATTAGTTCATGGTGTGCTATATACACGTGTATAATGTAATCTGTCAGTTCATGGTGTGCTATATACACGTGTATAATGTAATGCATCAGTTCATGGTGTGCTATACACGTGCATAATGTAATGCATCAGTTCATGGTGTGCTATACACGTGCATAATGTAATGCATCAGTTCATGGTGTGCTATATACACGTGTATAATGTAATGCATCAGTTCATGGTGTGCTATATACACGTGTCTAATGTAATCTGACAGTTCATGGTGTGCTATATACACGTGTATAATTTAATGCATCAGTTCATGGTGTGCTATATACACATGTATAATGTAATGTGTCAGTTCATGGTGTGCAATAAACACGTGTATAATGTAATGCATCAGTTCATGGTGTGCTATATACACGTGTATAATGTAATGCATCAGTTCATGGTGTGCTATATACACGTGTATAATGTAATGCTTCAGTTCATGGTGTGCTATACACGTGCATAATGTAATGCATCAGTTCATGGTGTGCTATACACGTGCATAATGTAATGCATCAGTTCATGGTGTGCTGTATACACGTGTATAATGTAATCTGACAGGTCATGGTGTGCTATATACACGTGTATAATTTAATGCATCAGTTCATGGTATGCTATATACACGTGTATAATGTAATGCATCAGTTCATGGTGTGCTATATACACATGTATAATGTAATGCATCAGTTCATGGTGTGCTATATACACATGTATAGTGTAATGCATCAGTTCATGGTGTGCTATATACACATGTATAATGTAATGTGTCAGTTTATGGTGTGCAATAAACACGTGCATAATGTAATGTATTAGTTCATGGTGTGCTATATACACATGTATAATGTAATGTGTCAGTTCATGGTGTGCAATAAACACGTGTATAATGTAATGTATTAGTTCATGGTGTGCTATATACACGTGTATAATGTAATCTGTCAGTTCATGGTGTGCTATATACACGTGTATAATGTAATGCATCAGTTCATGGTGTGCTATATACACGTGTATAATGTAATGCATCAGTTCATGGTGTGCTATATACACGTGTATAATGTAATGCTTCAGTTCATGGTGTGCTATACACGTGCATAATGTAATGCATCAGTTCATGGTGTGCTATACACGTGCATAATGTAATGCATCAGTTCATGGTGTGCTATACACGTGCATAATGTAATGCATCAGTTCATGGTGTGCTATACACGTGCATAATGTAATGCATCAGTTCATGGTGTGCTGTATACACGTGTATAATGTAATCTGTCAGTTCATGGTGTGCTATATACACGTGTATAATTTAATGCATCAGTTCATGGTGTGCTATATACACGTGTATAATGTAATGCATCAGTTCATGGTGTGCTATACACGTGCATAATGTAATGCATCAGTTCATGGTGTGCTATATACACGTGTATAATGTAATGCATCAGTTCATGGTGTGCTATATACATGTGTATAATTTAATCTGTCAGTTCATGGTGTACTATACACGTGTATAATGTAATCTGTCAGTTCATGGTGTGCTATATACACGTGTATAATTTAATGCATCAGTTCATGGTGTGCTATATACACGTGTATATTGTAATGCATCAGTTCATGGTGTGCTATACACGTGCATAATGTAATGCATCAGTTCATGGTGTGCTATATACACGTGTATAATGTAATGCATCAGTTCATGGTGTGCTATATACATGTGTATAATTTAATCTGTCAGTTCATGGTGTACTATACACGTGTATAATGTAATCTGTCAGTTCATGGTGTGCTATATACACGTGTATAATGTAATGCATCAGTTCATGGTGTGCTATATACACGTGTATAATGTAATGCATCAGTTCATGGTGTGCTATATACACGTGTATAATGTAATGCATCAGTTCATGGTGTGCTATATACACGTGTATAATGTAATGCATCAGTTCATGGTGTGCTATATACACGTGTATAATGTAATGCATCAGTTCATGGTGTGCTATACACGTGTATAATGTAATGCATCAGTTCATGGTGTGCTATATACATGTGTATAATTTAATCTGTCAGTTCATGGTGTGCTATATACATGTGTATAATTTAATGCATCAGTTCATGGTGTGCTATATAGATGTGTATAATTTAATGCATCAGTTCATGGTGTGCTATATACATGTGTATAATTTAATCTGTCAGTTCATGGTGTGCTATACACGTGTATAATGTAATCTGTCAGTTCATGGTGTGCTATATACGTGTGTATAATTTAATGTATCAGTTCATGGTGTGCTATATACATGTGCATAATGGAATGCATCAATTCATGGTGTGCTATACACGTGCATAATGTAATGCATCAGTTCATGGTGTGCTATATACACGTGTATAATGTAATGCATCAGTTCATGGTGTGCTATATACACGTGTATAATGTAATCTGACAGTTCATGGTGTGCTATATACACGTGTATAATTTAATGCATCAGTTCATGGTGTGCTATATACACATGTATAATGTAATGTGTCAGTTCATGGTGTGCAATAAACACGTGTATAATGTAATGTATTAGTTCATGGTGTGCTATATACACGTGTATAATGTAATCTGTCAGTTCATGGTGTGCTATATACACGTGTATAATGTAATGCATCAGTTCATGGTGTGCTATATACACGTGTATAATGTAATGCTTCAGTTCATGGTGTGCTATACACGTGCATAATGTAATGCATCAGTTCATGGTGTGCTATACACGTGCATAATGTAATGCATCAGTTCATGGTGTGCTGTATACACGTGTATAATGTAATCTGACAGGTCATGGTGTGCTATATACACGTGTATAATTTAATGCATCAGTTCATGGTGTGCTATATACACGTGTATAATGTAATGCATCAGTTCATGGTGTGCTATATACACATGTATAATGTAATGCATCAGTTCATGGTGTGCTATATACACATGTATAGTGTAATGCATCAGTTCATGGTGTGCTATATACACATGTATAATGTAATGTGTCAGTTCATGGTGTGCAATAAACACGTGCATAATGTAATGTATTAGTTCATGGTGTGCTATATACACATGTATAATGTAATGTGTCAGTTCATGGTGTGCAATAAACACGTGTATAATGTAATGTATTAGTTCATGGTGTGCTATATACACGTGTATAATGTAATCTGTTAGTTCATGGTGTGCTATATACACGTGCATAATGTAATGCATCAGTTCATGGTGTGCTATACACGTGCATAATGTAATGCATCAGTTCATGGTGTGCTATATACACGTGCATAATGTAATGCATCAGTTCATGGTGTGCTATACACGTGCATAATGTAATGCATCAGTTCATGGTGTGCTGTATACACGTGTATAATGTAATCTGTCAGTTCATGGTGTGCTATATACACGTGTATAATGTAATGCATCAGTTCATGGTGTGCTATACACGTGCATAATGTAATGCATCAGTTCATGGTGTGCTATATACACGTGTATAATGTAATGCATCAGTTCATGGTGTGCTATATACATGTGCATAATGGAATGCATCAATTCATGGTGTGCTATATACACGTGCATAATGTAATGCATCAGTTCATGGTGTGCTATACACGTGCATAATGTAATGCATCAGTTCATGGTGTGCTATATACATGTGTATAATTTAATCTGTCAGTTCATGGTGTACTATACACGTGTATAATGTAATCTGTCAGTTCATGGTGTGCTATATACATGTGTATAATTTAATGCATCAGTTCATGGTGTGCTATATACATGTGTATAATTTAATCTGTCAGTTCATGGTGTGCTATACACGAGTGTATAATGTAAACCTAGATATTAGCTTAATATTTATAATGTCAGAAAGAAAGCTGTATTACAAACAAGACCAAACCTATGATGAAATGAAACATGTTTGTAAAATAAACCATTTTTGTAATATAAAACATGTTTATAAAATAAAAGGATTGTAATATAAAACGTTTATAAAATAAAACATGTTTGTAAAATAAAACGTTTATAATATAGAACATGTTTGTAAAATAAAACGTTTATAAAATAAAACATGTTTGTAAAATAAAACGTTTATAATATAGAACATGTTTTAAAATAAAACGTTTATAATATAGAACGTGTGTAAAATAAAACGTTTATAATATAGAACGTGTGTAAAATAAAACGTTTATAAAATAAAACATGTTTGTAAAATAAAACGTTTATAATATAGAACATGTTTGTAAAATAAAACGTTTATAAAATAAAACATGTTTGTAAAATAAAACGTTTATAATATAGAACATGTTTGTAAAATAAAACGTTTATAATATAGAACATGTTTGTAAAATAAAACGTTTATAAAATAAAACATGTTTGTAATATAAAACGTTTATAATATAGAACATGTTTGTAAAATGAGTCACCAGAACACAGGCCCCAGGAGATGGAGGTACTCAAGCCCACTGTAGCCCACATCTCTGTCATCCTTCAATGTTTGCAGGCAGTTGTGGAAGATAACTCCTGTCAGAAGAGAACGAATAGTCTTATCATTGGGAGTTGTGAATAAGAAATCCTTCCTGAAGTTGGTGTTCCAGACCTCTGTTGATAATGTTGGTGTTTCAGACCTCTGTTGATAATGTTGGTATTCCCGACCTCTGTTGATAATGGTTGTCTTCAATAATCAAGTGTTTAATCAATGGTAGTTAGTTGAACATGCTGTTTCTATGTATATAATATATAGATATATAGATAATATATCTTCTATATATATCTAATATGTATCTTTATTTTTAGGGAACAAGTTTATTGAAGACAGAATCAGTCCAACTTTAACTTTGATATATTGATGTTTTAATCAGTATAAATAATCCTGAGATAATTAATTAACAGTAAAATATTAAACTCGATAATACTTCAATTTCTGTATTATAAGTACATTATAAGTACATTATTTAAATCTAGAAATTAGAAAGTTTATTAAGGATATTAATTAATATATTTTTATAAGAGAATTTTTATCTTGTAATATGTAGTCTCCTCTCTCTCCCAGCAGTAATATTCCATCATCTTCTGTTATGACTATTACATGTTCACAATTACTTAGATTTTGTAAAATGTCTAACAAAGCACAATATTTTACTACTAATATTGAAATATTGGATTTTATAAACATTAGATAAAGGGCCCGGCATGGCCTGGTGGTTAAGGCACTCAACTCGTAATTCGAGGGTCGCAGGTTCGAATCCCCATTACACCAAACATGCTCACTATTTCAGCCTTGGGGGCATTATAATGTGATGGTTAATCCCAATATTCGTGGTAAAAGAGTTGCCCAGGAGTTGGCAGTGGGTGGTGATGACTAGCTGCCTTCCTTCTAATCTTACACTGCTAAATTAGGGACGGCTGGTGCAGATAGCCCTCATGTAGCTTTGCAAATTTCGAAAACAAACAAACATTAGATAAATTTATTTAAAAAATTTGCAATAAATATAAAAATATCAGGAAGTAAATAAATATATTGTGCACACAAGTTGTGAAAAACAATTTAAATATTTTGTTTCAAAAGGTCTGTTAAACACAAACCATATTGGCACTATTTTCATGTGCGTAATAACATCATTAATGTGCATGAATAAACAAGCTGTTACAAAAGATACTAGTTATACTAGTCTAGACAACTTGGTAGAGATTGTTTCCTAGTATAATTTGTCTGCTGTGTTACTAATACTAATTAATTTGAAGTTTTATGCCCATGATGGAGGCCAGAGTACCAACTTCACGAAATGGAGGCCAGAGTACCAACTTCAAGAAGTAAGGTATTCACATTCGATTGCAGTATAATTTGTTTTTGCTATTCTTCTGAGAAGTCACCTTTCCCATTTTGTCTACAATCAGTGAAGGGTGATACAAAAGTGGGACATTGTAGGCTTGAGTCCTATCTTACCTTCTTATCTCATTTTATTTTCATGTTTTCGTATTTTGCTCTTTTATCGGTTTTTCTTTACTTGTGAGGCCTTGAACACAGAGGTTAAGAGTAATAGATATGCTGTGTGGACCCCACTTCCACAGTCACCAGGAGGCTAAGACTTGTAGATGTATCCTCATTTTTATGTGGGCCTCATTTTCACTGTCACCAGGAGGCTAAGACTTGTAGATGATGTATCCTCATTTTTATGTGGGCCTCATTTTCACTGTCACCAGGAGGTTAAGACTTGTAGATGATGCATCCTCATTTTTATGTGGGCCTCATTTTCACTGTCACCAGGAGGTTAAGATTTGTAGATGATGTATCCTCATTTTTAACCAAGAGGTTAAGACTAATAGATGGTGTTCCTTTACTACTACATGGATCCCACTTCCACAGTCACCAGGAGGTTAAGACTAATAGATGGTGTACCTTTACTGCTACGTGGGTCCTACTTCCACAGTCACTAGGAGGTTAAGACTAATAGATGGTGTACCTTTACTGCTACGTGGGTCCCACTTCCACAGTCACCAGGAGGTTAAGACTAATAGATGGTATACCTTTACTGCTACGTGGGTCCCACTTCTACAGTCACCAGGAGGTTAAGACTAATAGATGGTGTTACATTACTGCTATGTGGGTCCCACTTTTACAGTCACCAGGAGGTTAAGACTAATAGATGGTGTTCCATTACTGCTATGTGGGTCCCACTTCCACAGTCACCAGGAGGTTAAGACTAATAGATGGTGTTCCATTACTGCTATGTGGGTCCCACTTCCACAGTCACCAGGAGGTTAAGACAATCACAAATTTATAAATTTCAATCTCTATATTTACACACTTACGTGTAGGCCAAAGAAAATATTACATTTTATAAATTTGTTGTGTTTTTAACTTGTAAAAATTATGGCTGTCAGTCATATGGCTATAATAAAAGGATATAAATGTTGTATCCATTCTGCGGACATTTTAAAACTGAACAAATAATTAGGAAAAATAAATAACTTTTGATAGAAAATAGGAATTGTTGTAAGAAGTGTCTGAAACAAAATAAATAAAAAGTAAAATAATACTAGTTTGATAGATTTTAAAATCTAGACTTCTATGATTCATTATTTGTTAAAATTTATTTTTCTTCCCTATTTGTGTGTGTGTATACATGTAAACATATGAATTGATGAAGGAGATTGGAGGACTAAAAGATAAAGTGACATGTATATTTTCTACCAGTAGCAACAACTACGTAAGTGACATGTATATTTTCTACCAGTAGCAACAACTACGTAAGTGACATTTATATTTTTTACCAGTAGCAACTTAAGTGACATGTATATTTTCTACCAGTAGCAACAACTACGTAAGTGACATGTATATTTCCTACAAGTGGCAACTTCGTAATTTACGTATATTTTCTACCAGTAGCAGCTTCTTAAGTCGTGTATGTTTTCTACCAGTAGCAATAACTTCGTAAGGGACTTGTATATTTTCTACAAGTAGCAACTTCTTAAGTGACACGTTTTTCTACAACTTAAGTGATATGTATAGTTGCTACAACTGACCCGGAAATTAATTTTTTAAATTGTTTAAAACATTCCAGTAATCTTGATAATTAGCTTTAACGGTTGTTGTCTGGTTGCCAACCGTTACGACTTGAGCGTAATCATTACGATTTTGGTGTATACATTACGACTATACGCTCATACAGACAAATATTACGACTTGTTGCAACTCCCAAATTATTATATATTATATAGGCCTATACAATAAAGTGATAAATTGTTCCCCAGGGCTTGAAAGGGGTGAAAAGAAAATTTCTAGTGAGATACAAATAAATTTTGATAATAAATAAAAGACATAGTCCAAATGGTTACTGCAATAATCATGTTTGTGCTTGAAATAATAAAAAATATTTGTATCTCTGACGTCTACCAATAGTTTGAGTGCAGTGCTTCTCCATACTGGGTACGTGGGGGAATCCGTAGTTACGTCATCAGTGCTTGTCAGCCAATCAGCACTCGCATAGATGGGTAATACTCGTTTTATAAGCGGCATAGAAACACCAATGCGATTGTTCACAAGATTGTCTTGTTTCTGGCAAATCTGAAAGGACTAAAACTGTGAATCAAAAATTTAGGAAAGAGTATAGTGCAAAATATCCAGTCACTGCATCAAAAGTCAGTGACAGTCATGTGTTTTGTACAGTTTGTCACGTCGATTTTTCTGTGTCACATGGTGGGATAAACGATTGTTCCAGACATACAAAATCAGCATCTCACCAACAAAAGGCTGAGGCGAAGACAAAAACAATGCAGATAACAACATTTATGAGTAAGAATTCAGAATATGAAACCATAAATGCAGAAGTGATGTTCACGCAATTTGTCATTGCTCATAATTTATCCCTAGCTGTAGCCAATCATGCAGGACATCTATTCAGAAAAATGTTACCAGACTCTGATATAGCGAAAAAATATGGCTGTGCTAAAACCAAAACTACAACCATTGTACAAATGTTGGGTTATGAAGATGACAAAATGATTTCAAGTATACTTACTAACAGTGTTTACAGTTTAGTCACAGATGGATCCACAGACATGGACGACTCAAAACTGTCTCCAGTGGTTGTACGATATCTTGACCATTTGCTTGGAAAAATTGTTTGTTCTCTTTTGATAATGGTGATATGGAAAGAAGCTTCAATGGAAGAGAATATTTTCAAGCTTTTGGACCACGAACTGACAAAGAGGAAAATTGCATGGGAAAACAGCTTTCTTCAGACAATGCCTCAATTATGTCTGGTATAGGTAAAGGTGTGATGGGACACATCTCAAGACGACAGCCTAGCATTTACTTTATGGGCTGTGCCTGTCACCTCATGAATATTGCTGCCCAGAAAGCTTCCAGAGAACTGCCCTGCCCAGTTTCTGATATATTGATAGATATCTATTATTTTCTGGACAAAATTGCTAGCAGAAAACAACATTTCAAAGAGTTTCAAGGATTATATGACAAAGAAACAAGAAAAATTCTACAACTTGTTCACACAAGATGGCTATCACTTGGGGTGTGCCTCAACAGAATATTGGACATGTGGAAGCCATTTAAGAAGTATTTTCACTGTGAAAGGAAAAACTAGATTCAAAAGGATTTAAATGTGCAGCTCAGTCAGGCAGCAAGACTTTAACAGTCAGGATATCCTCTCAACCACACAGGGACACAGTCAGGATATCCTCTCAGCCACACAGGGACACAGTCAAGACATCCTCTCAGCCACACAGGGACACAGTCAAGACATCCTCTCAGCCACACAGGGACACAGTCAAGACACCCTCTCAGCCACACAGGGACACAGTCAAGACATCCTCTCAGCCACACAGGGACACAGTCAAGACACCCTCTCAGCCACACAGGGACACAGTCAAGACACCCTCCCAGCCACACAGGGACACAGTTAAGACACCTCAGTTTCCCTCTAAATGATGAACTTCTGATTCACGCAGAGGTTGCTGATCCAAAACTGAAAGTCAGCAAAGATTTCTCTTCTCTACGCTTCTTCACAGACAGGTATCCTGTTCTTGTCAATACACACAAGCACGACACTATTGACAAGTTGGAAGGGCAATATTTGAACTATCAAATTGATACTTTCTCAGAAACTGTCCTTCAGTTGAATGTTGACAAGTTTTGGGTTCAGCTGTCTACAGTTAAGGATGGAAATGGCAACCAGAAGTATGACTTTCTGTGTAGGGTTATGCTTGGAATTTTTACAGTCTTCCATCCTAATCCTGACAGTGAAAGAATATTTAGTTTAGTGACTAAAAACAAAAGCAAGTTCAGACCAAACTTGAGCACCTCAGTTTTGAGCAGTATTATAACACACAAGATGTGTATGCAGTCAAATGGACTATGTTGTTATAACTCCCAATCATCCAGAGACATTCTCATGATAGCAAAGGCTGCAACAGCTGCAAAACTATTACAATTAGTGTCATAAACATGATATAAACTAGTTCTTACACAAAGGCTTTTCCTGCTTACTGTTTGTGCATGTTCAATGTTGTTTTACCACTGCTTACTGTTTGTGCATGTTCAATGTTGTTTTACTAGTATGTTTGTTACTCTGAACTGAGTAAAAGACATAATTTCAAAGTAATTTTATTAAAATTTATTTATTAAATACACACAACACAGTCATAAATAATAATAGTTATAATAATAAACAGCTTAGAGACATTGGTCAGGCCTAGTAGCCACAAATGATAAAGGGGTCTACAATCATTATGCTCGGTCATTTGAAATATTTGGCATCTCTGGTTGGACAATGGTAAGTTTAGGGACAGCGCTAAAATCCTGGGTTTGATTCCTCGCGGTAGACCCAGCAGATAGACCAGTGTGGCTTTGTCCTGATATGACCAATCAACTTTCATTGTATTGGAGTAAATACTGGAAGCTTAAAGAGAGGTTGGTGAACAATGAACCTAATAATAATATTATAATATTGAAAGTGTTTTAGTATATTAACACTAGGATAAAAAAAGCCTTTTCTAAAACTGAAAATAGACAAACGTTCTGTAACTGGCAATGCTTCTGGCAAAGTTATTAACAAAATGTTATGTGTTCTATAACCAAGAAAACACTCGAGTTTGTCCTCGTGAATAAGCACGAAATGTCAGCAGGGGGCGTTATGTTTAATAATGTTTATATAACACAAGATCGACAGTTCAATTTTAAGAAGGGAAATTTGAATATCTGTGGAGATGTAAGTAAACATAACCGAATATAATTATGTTGAGTGCATACTTAAAAAAAAAAAAAAAATACGAGCTCTGCTGCTAATAAAAGTATCGATTTTGTTTTAAATTCTCATCAGCGTTTTCAAATTTATTGTTTGGCGTAGACAGCTTGGGAATCTCAGCTGAAGACCCCGCTAGCACAGCGGTAAGTCTTCGGATTTACAACGCTAAAATCAGGGGTTCGATTCCCCTCTGTGGGCTCAGCAGATAGCCCGATGTGGCTTTGCAACAAGAAAAAACAAACACACACCTCAGCTGAAACGTTTGTTTCATTATTTAGAGAAGTTTAATGTTTTTGTGGGCTTGTAAAATATCAAATAGGTATTCCGAAGGAAATGAAAAGTATTTTTTTACACAAGAAGAAAATAAATTATTATATTTTTCTCTACCCTGCTGTGTGAGCGGTGAGCTTTTGGATTTACGATATTAAAATCAGGCGTTCGATTCCTCTCGGTTGATACAGTGCATTGTTCGAAATGGCTTTGCTATGAAAAAGAACACACTCTTACAGTAAGATCTTCCCACTTAATGTAATGGCCCTCTTTCCTTTCAGTAGTTTAGCAGTATTTCTGAAGGCTTATAATGTGTACCACGCTGGAACAGCGCTAAGTCTTTGAATTTACAACGCTAGAATCAAGGGTTCGATTTCCTTCGTGGACTCAGTAGATGTCTCGCTGTGGCTTTGCTATAAAAAACAACACATAAGCCCCTAGTGGCTCAGCGGTATATCTGCGTACTCACATCGCTAAAAACCGGATTTCGATACCCGTGGTGGGCAGACCACAGATAGCCCATTGTGTAGCGTGGTGCTAACTTTCAATCAATCAGTCAAACTTATAACACAGAAAATTGAGTTTCTGTATCCGAAATAAACACAGGTCAGGAGTCTATTGTTTAGATCTGCCATTAACAAAACAAACGAAATGGAGTATTTTGGAAACTACTGTGTTCCCCGCCACACCAAACACGCTCGTCCTTTCAGCCGTAAGGACGTTATAATTTACGTTCAATCCCATTATTCGTTGATAAAAGAGTAGCCCAAGAGTTGGCGGTGGGTGATGATGACTAGCTGCCTTCCCTATAGACTTACACTGGCAAATTAGGGACGGCTAGCGCAGTTAGCCCTTACGTAGTTTTGCGCTAAAATAAAAACCAAACAAACCATAGACTTACCGCTGTACCAACGGGGGACCGTATATTTATAACTACAGAAAAAAGGGGTGGATTAAATATTTTAAATTAAAATTATTTCTTTGCGGTGGAGTCACAATAATGTTTCTAATAACGAATTTTCTTCTTTGTTAGTTTGTTGTTCAAACGTCTTACAAAACCCAAATTTTTCCCTGGTGGCTTAGCGGTAGGCTTATGTTCGCTTGTTTTAAATTAATTACAGGGTTACACAGTGGGCTACCTGTGCTCTGCCTCTCACGGGTATCGAAACCCATATTTTAGTGTTGTAAGCCCGCAGATATACCGCTCTGCCACTAGGGGTGGAGTGAAAACTTGTAAAGTTAGAATTGGAGGTTTAATCCTCGCGGTGGACTGAGCACAAATAACTCTGCGTAGTTTTGCGATAAAATAACTTGAAATCTAGTCTTAAAATGCAAAGCAGTGAAGGTACAGGGTAATACAGTCTCTTCTTCAAATCCAAACACCCTAGCGGTAAGTCGGAAAACTAATGTTGGTGTTTGTATATTTAAAAATGTTTTTAAATATATAATTTTCTCTACAAATGGGTTTTCTCGTCAGCACGGAGTAATGTTGGTGTTTAGTTTTGCTTCTGAGTTGATTTTTGTATCTCTTTAAAAAGGTGTGTACAAGGAGGTGGTGTGGGGGGCAGATCCCCACTGGAAAGCTCTGTCTTCCCCAGCAGCCCCAACCTTAGATATAATTTTTTAATTTTTTACAATTTTCTGACTCCTACTGAAATGAAAGTGTCAATTTTTTCTATATTTCCCCTGAAGTAACTTTTGTACCCCAAATTAAAAAATCCTAGAAATGCCACGGGCTCAAGACAGCTAAGGAAACCCTCAGAACCTATCTCAAGACACGACTTTTTCTTATCCAATGTTTTCGCCGAAAATAATTTAGGACACTAGTTTTAAAAAAGATTATTCGAGTTTGTTTAATCAAACTTGTAGAAAAAAACACAAGTGTGATAGAAAAAAAACAAAAACAACAACAACAACAAAAAACTGTAATAAATTCATAATGGCTTTCTTTACGTATGTTGCACGTGTGTCTCACGAGTAAGGTGAAAAACAAAAACTAGTAAACCATATATGGTAATCATATCCCTGACCTGATCGATGGAGCCAGTTGAAACATGGAGATAACAGTTTTTTGTTGTTTTTTTTATAAAAGATACTTTTGTCAATAACTACTGTCTTTTGAATAGTACTTACGTGGAAATTCGGCCCGGCATGGCCAGGTGGGTTAAGGCGTTCGACTCGTAATCAGAGGGTTGTGGGTTTGAATCCCCCTTGCACCAAAGATGCTCGCCCTTTCAGCCGTGCGGGCGATATAATGTGACGATTAATCCCACTATTCGTTGGTAAAAGAGTAGCCCAGGAGTTGGCGGTGGGTGGTGATGACTAGCTGCCTTCTCTCTGGTCTTACACGGCTAAATTAGCGACGGCTAGCGCAGATAGCTCTCGAGTAGCTTTGCACGAAATTCAAAAACAAACAATACGAGGAAATTCACTGAAAACTATTATTGTGAATATTCTTCATTGTTTTAGCTTGGGTTTTTCGTAATTTCGCGCACAACTACACGAGGGCTTTCTACGCTAGTCATCCCATATTTACCAGTGTAAGACTAGAGAGAAGGCAGTTAATCGTCACAATCCATCGCCAAATTTTGGTTTCTTTTTTACCAATGAATCTTGGGATTGACCATTATATAATAACATTGGCCTTTCGTATTGTGAAGCGTTAAAAACGTGCGACTAAAATATGTACCATTCTTTGAAGGAACGCGGTCCCGTTTGCGTGACGGATTTGTTTTCATGAAAACAATGAAAACTCGGTATGCACTTTGGAGCCTTGGGTGCGTTACAAAAGAGACTGTCAAATCCCACGATCCGACCTAAAAATTTTGGCGTGTTGAGTAGTTGACTTTTCTGTAGTCTATTACTTCAATATTATGGACGGGTAGCGTTGGTAGTCGTCCAGTTGGTATGCATGAATTTCAACAAACAAAACGTTAAGTCCCAAACTCATTCACAATATTTTCTTTTGTGGTTCATGTTATGTATGTAATGTCCACGTTTAAAATTTGTTGTGAACAGTTTGCTACTATTTTATCGAAACGCTGTTGTTTTTTTTGTTGTTGCTGAATTTCACGCGAAGCTGCACGAGGATTATATGCGCTAGTCGTCCCTCGTTATGAAGTGATAAACTGAAAGGAACCCATCTTGTCAACAACACTCACTGAAAATTCTTGAGCTACTCTTTATCAATAAAGTGGAATTGACTGACACATTATAACGCTCCCGGGACTATTAAAGACAACCTGCCTCGATTACGAGATTACATCCCGCGAATCACAGATTGCTTGTTATGTACTCTAACCCACCTGTTTTTGTTTTATTACCCTTGTTTGGCCTAACAGAGGGAATTGACGATCGGACCCAATGAGCGCAACCTATTTTATGGAAATGGAAAGCGAATCATAAACGATACACGGAGACACCTGGTGTTTAACTTGTGTAGCAGGTTGTGGAAAAAGGAGCTGCCATTTAAATAAATCTAAAGAAATAAGAGAAAGATGAGTAGATAAAGTCAGAAGAGAAACAGTGACAATAATAAAAGACAGGAGCGAGCAAAACAAAGAAGAGGGATTGAAACCTAATCCTAAAATGTATATAGGCCTAGTAATGTAGGCCTAAAATTTACATAGGCCTAGTAATGCAGGCCTAAACTTTACATAGGCTTGTAGGCCTAAAATTTACATAGGCCTAGTAATGTAGGCCTAAAATGTACATAGTCCTAGTAATGTAAGCCTAAAATGTACATAGTCCTAGTAATGTAAGCCTAAAATGTACATAGTCCTAATAATGTAGGCCTAAAATGTACAAAGTCCTAGCAATGTAGGCCTAATATGCACATAGGCATAGTAATTGGCGAGAAAGGTAAGAAACAGAGCAAATAAGAAAGATACAACGAAAAAGGAAGTTTTTCTTTGAATTTCGAGAAACATTACTCGAGAACTACACGCGCTAGCTGTTTCTAACTTTGAATTGATAGAGTACAAGGGAGGCAGCTAGTCAATAATACCCACCGCCAATTCTATGGGTAACCTTCGCTCAACAGCTAAAGAGGTAAGAATTTTTGATGATCGAGTTCAAATCCGCAGCCCACAGATCGTAGGAAAGACTGTTTGTTTTTTATATTTGCGCAAAGCTTCACGAGGGCTACCTGCGCTAGCCGCCTCTAATTCAATAATGTAGGACTAGAGATAAGGCAGCTAGTCATTACCACCCACCGTCAACTCTTGGGCTACTCTTTTACCAACAAACAGTGGGATTGATCGTAACATTATAACGCCCCCACGGCTAAAAGAACGAGCATGTTTGGTGTGACGGGGATTTGAACCCGCGACTTTCAGATTACGAATCGAACGCCTTAACCACCAGGCCATTGCCAATAAAAGCGTGGAATGTATACGCAAAAGACCCGAGGATGTCAGTGAATTACAAGTGGAAAAAAATTGAAAAGACAACAACAAACAATAACAGAGAAAACATCTAAAAATTTATTAAACAAATATTTAAGTATATAAGTTTTAAAAGCTTTTTTTTTTTAAAGGAAAGATTTGTAAACCATGTTTTCTTTCTCACTTACATCCGGGACTCCGGATTAAACATTTTAGCGCTAAGAAAAACGTATTTGTATAAATTACTCTTATATTTCCACACTGTTTTTTAACATTTAATTACATGCTGTTTTCGAAATTTAGGGAACGTCCAGGATTTGTGGAAATCGCTGTTGCATTTATTACTTCCTCCTCCCCTGAGCCTCGTGACTCGCGTTGCGTGTAATTATATTGTTAATATAATTGTTCACACCTTCTCGAGCCTCGTGACTCGAGTCGCATGTTACTATATTGTTAATATTTTTAATGTGCACTGAGAATTTGTATTACGATCATTCATGCGTTGTTATTTTCAAACTTTGGACGTTTAAATGTTCTCTTTAACAAACCCTTTAGAGTGGTTCAGCCATAAGTCTGTGGGATTATGTTAAAAATCGTATTTTTTATATTCGTGAAGGGCTTAGCACAGATAGCCCATTTTGTAGCTTTGTATGAACACAAGGCAAATTTTTAATAAGTACATCTGTCATGCAAATTCACATTAGGCTATCTGCTATGTCCAACATGGGGAATTATGTCTGCCATGGGGATTTTAACACTGCAAGTCTTTAAACTTATGGCTTGGCATGACCAGGTGGTTAGGGCGCTTGACTCGCTCCCCCGCTGGTATAGTAGTAAGTCTAAGGATTTACAACGTTAAAATCAGGGATTGCATTTCCCCCGGTGAACTCGACAAATAGCCCTATGTGTCTTTGTTATAACAAAACACAAATACACATGCTCGACTCGCAATCTCTGTCCCAACAAACATGCTCGCCTTCTTACTTACTTGCCTGTGAGGGCGTTATTAGTGACGGTCAATCCCATTATTCGTTGCTACAAGAGTAGCATAAGAGTTGTCGGTGGGTGGTGACGACTAGCTGCCTTCCCTCTAGTCTTACACTACTAAATTAGAGACTGCTAGCACAGATAGCCTTCGTGTAACTTTGCGAGAAATTCAAAAACAAACAAATCCTCACAGATGACTTGCTAAGAAGGTTCGCATTAATAATAAACAAACAAACAAACAAACAAACAAACAAACAAACCATTATAATCTCTTTATATAAATCTTATCTGTGGATAGGTATGTACGTATATGGAACCTAACAGAAGTACATTCTAGACAATAAGTTGATATACCATGTATATCGTGTTTACAAACTGATTAGTATGTGTTCCTGAATGCCACCCATTGGTCCAATGGAATCCTAGTAGCCATTGTGGCAGAAATGTAAGGTTTTTTTCCCTTAAACACAAGTAAAAAAATTAAACGAGAAATTGTTTGTTTGTTTTTTAATTTTGCGCAAAGCTACACGAGGGCTACCTATGCTAGTCGTTCCCAATTTAGCAGTGTAAGACTAGAGAGAAGGCAGCTAGTCACCACCACCCACCGCCAACTCTTGGGCTACTCTTTTACTAACGAATAGTGGGATTGATCGTAACATTATAACGCACCCACGGCTGAAAGGGCGAGCATGTTTTTGTGCGACGGAGATTCGAGATCCTTAACCACCTGGCCATGCCGGGCCTAAACTTTAACCTGTTCAGTGCCATAGACGAGATAACTCGTCCAAGCCGATTAGTAACACCGTGCCACGGTCGAGTTAATTCGTTCTCAATAATACCTAACTTCAACGCTAGATATCAGCACCATACATGCATTTACCTACTTACAAAGTGTTTCACTTTCGATCCAAAATGGCGTCACGAAAAAAAGGTACAAAATGAAGAAGCATTAGAGTTGTATTGTAGCAACTGAAATACTTGGCAGTCAACAGGTTAAATACAGTATTTTCAGAAACTTGTTTCCACATATGTTTCACGAGACATCACGCTGTTGTCAAACGCAGACCATCAACTAAAAATACATTTCTCGGAAAATATAAAATGGTGACGTAACTTTGTCTTTAATTTTAATTTGATATTGATTATTAACTAAGCACAAAGGTTTATTTTACTTGAGGTGTCCTCATTATGTTCTATGTTTTATTTTCTTTGTGTGTGTGTCGGGGTGTATGAGTAATTTGTCGAATGAAGGATATTTTCACCAAGTGCAGTTTCGTTGTTTCAGAAAGGTATTTCTCCTGAAATATTTTGGACAAACACCGAGGTGCTGAAGAAATGAATTTGTTTTTAAATAATTAAACAGTACGTTTCAAATCAGTAATATTAGTTTGTAACATTATGAAACCTTAATTTTGTTCCGTAGCGTTTTTTGTGGGGAATGTGATCACAAATATTACATACGTAATTAGGACGATAAGAAAGTTAAAAAAATAATCTGACACAAAAATGTACAACCCTACAACCCGCGTGCTTTTGAAAGACTTATATATATATATATATTATATTTTTTATTAGATGCAAACACGTTTCCTCTTGATGAGGCTTTCTTAAGCACTCGGATTATACGGTTTGTATTTTTGCATTATACACATAAAATATTTATTTCTTTTAACTACCTAGTTTAATTAGTTTTGCCTCATAGTTTTCTAGTTTACTTGACACTTGTTTTATAATGGTTGATTATAGTATTAAAAATTTGCATTTTGCGTAAGTATCCTAAAATAATTTAAGATACTATACCTTGCATTGTTCTAGGCCCAAAATGATTAAAACGAAATCTCTTGATATTAATTAAAAAAATAGTCTTAACTGAATATACAAGTTTTGTTACTTAGTTATAGACTACATTATTAACGTCAACTCTTTCTTCCTTTTAAAACAAATAGTGCTTTCTTCAAATTTAAAATTATAAAGTAAAAATTTGTCTTCTAGTTTCATATTTATTATTTTTTAGGAATCTTTGGAAGATTTTTGTTTTTAAATATTTTCGTTTGTAGAATTAGCAAAGTGAGATGTTTTGTCGAATTAACTAATTATATAAGCCTGCGATGGTTTTATTGGCTTTAAATTTTTACGTCTTCTACCCTAATTCCGGTCCAGCTGGTTCAGGCACTCGACTCGTAATCCGAGGGTCGCGGGTTCGAATCCCCGTCCTATCATCTTAGTATGCTTAAACTGTTGACAACCACTGGCTATAGGTTGCTCTAGACCAATCGATAACGAACATAATAATAAGAATATTTATCGTGGTAAACGAAATAATAATTTGATCTAAGTAATAGTTTTTCTTTAAAATTTCTAAAAACCATTCTTGTGCGATAGAGAAAAGAAAGAATGTTATTTCGAAATCTGTGTAGTTGAATTGTGGAAAGTTCGTTACGTGCTCCCTAGTGGCAAAGCGGTTTTGTCTGCGAACTTACAAAGCTAGAAATCGGGTTTTGATAACCGTGGTGGACAGAGAACAGATACCACATTATGTAGCTCTGTGTTTAACACAACACATACGTTCATATGTTTGTGAAATACAAAGAAACTGATGAATTGTTTCAGAATGTATACACGGGTATATATATATATAGACTGTTCACTTTATCACTCGTTTCAGTACTATTTGCTCCAATAGTTTCCAATTAATTAATTTTCTCAACATTTTTTAAGTGCTTACAATTTGTTAAAACTCAGGTTTATAGACTAATTTATGGCAACTGTATGAAGAACTGACAGAACATAAAAAAACGTGTAATGTGATCCTTATATTACAAATGGACGATGTGTAGTTTTACACAATAACTACAGTAGTCTTTATTTTATCGTATAAATTACAAGTTTTTTCCCCGCTGGATAAGGGGCGATAAATCTGTGGAAGTACAATCCTAAACTGTCTAACAAACAAGTATACATTCAAATTTTATATCTCACCGGCTCGGCATGGCCATGTTGTTAAAGCACTCGACTTGTAATCTGAGAGTCAAGAGTTCGAATCCTCGCCACATCAAATATGCTCCCCATTTCAGCTGTGATGGCGTTATAGTGTGACGATCAATCCCACTATTAATTGGTAAAAGAGTAGCCCAAGAGTCGGCGGTGAGTGGTGTGACCTTCCCTCTATTCCTACACTGTTAAATTATGGACATGTAGGTTTGCGCGAAATTCAAACCAAACCTTGTATCTTCCTGGTGGCCAATGTATTAAAAGTAATATATTTAGAAGAACAAACTTAATGTTGTTGATAAAAGATAAGGAAAACGGTAAAATATCTGATTATTTACAAGACATTTCCTTTTAATAAAACTTTCATTCCCGCGCAGCTTGGTCGTGTTGGCGTATAATCTGATTGGCGTGGGTTCGAACCCATGTTCTCACCAAGTACGCTTGCCGTTTCAGATATGGGGCCGGCAAAATGCTCGGTTAATTTCCCTATTAATTGATGAAAGCGTAAGCTAAGAATTAGCTGAAGGTTGTGATAGGTAATTACCTTCCCTCTTGTCTTTTACTTCTAAATCAAGGTCTGCTGGCGGAGGTGGTCCTCAGTTAGCTTTCCGCGAACTTCAAAACAAACACAAACTTTTAATAGGTAGCGCTGCTCGCACACAAACCAACTGAAATGAATTTATTTGCTCAAAATCAGCCGCAGTTAATAGAGTTTGTTTTTATATAACATTTCATATCATCATTTAGTGTTATGTAGATATCACACTGCATTTGGTTTTGTTACATCTTGTTAAAATGACGTTCATAAGCTTAGTTCAGAACTCAGAAGAAAGACCATATTTATGAATATTTAACGTAATAGAAGAAGGATTTATTTATCTTGCTTCAGTAACCTGTTTATTTGTGAATTCTTGACGAAAGTACCGCTAATTAGAATTTGAATATTAAATTACTAATTGTGTGAAAAATTAATTTTCTTTACAAACACGTTTAAATAATTCCTGTTTCATTCATACACACCATTTTCAACTAAGATTTTTAGAACCGAAGTAAAAATCTTTAATATTTTAAAGCAGTTTTACCCAACAATTTTTCATCGTGTTAGTTTCAGTCCATAACATGATACGAACATTTAGATGCTTCACGTGTTTTCTTTAGGTCGGTCAAAACACTGGAAATATTCTGTATAATTTTTATGGTAAACACAAACCTACACAATACCACGTGTGCTCTCCCAAAGGCAGGCATCGAACACAGATCTTTAGCATTATGAACCCTCAGACTCATCGATAAGCCGTCAAGAAGTGAAGGTACAAACAGAATTCGACATCTTTAGGAATAATGAAAATTAGGTATGGGGAAAAGAAGATATAAACCATTTGTAAAATAGGAGTTAGGGTTAGAAGATGGAAAGTTAGGCCTGCAGTTGTGGATTTCGGAAATAAGAGAAACTGGTTAACTTGAGGCTGTGTTTATAAGAGAGAAAGATATGCTTTTAATATGTACATAAATCTTCGATGTATTTATTGTGAAAATCTTAAGATAAAAAGAAGAAAGTAGTTTTTATAATGTTTGTGTTCAAGGAATTACATTAAGAATGACAGCAATGATTATCAGAAGTACAGTTTGTATCTTCAACTGTTTAATGTATAGTGTGACAGTGGAGTCTGTTCAAGTGTTTAATGTATAGTGTAACAGTGGAGTCTCTTCAACTGTTTAATGTATAGTGTAACAGTGGAGTCTCTTCAACTGTTTAATGTATAGTGTAACAGTGGAGTCTCTTCAACTGTTTAATGTATAGTGTAACAGTGGAGTCTCTTCAATTGTTTAATGTATAGTGTAACAGTGGAGTCTCTTCAACTGTTTTATGTGTAGTCTATCAGTGGTGTCTGTTCTACTGTTTAATGTATAGTGTAACAGTGGAGTCTCTTCAACTGTTTAATGTATAGTGTAACAGTGGAGTCTCTTCTACTGTTTAATGTATAGTGTAACAGTGGAGTCTGTTCTACTGTTTTATGTGTAGGGTAACAGTGCAGTCTGTTCTACTGTTTTATGTATAGTGTAACAGTGGAGTCTATTTTACTGTTTTATGTGTAGTCTATCAGTGGAGTCTGTTCTACTGTTTTATGTATAGTGTATCAGTGGAATCTGTTCTACTGTTTTATGTATAGTCTATCAGTGGAGTCTCTTCTATTGTTTTATGTATAGTCTATCAGTGGAGTCTGTTCTACTGTTTTATGTATAGTTTAACAGTGGAATCTGTTCTACTGTTTTATGTATATTCTATCAGTGGAGTCTGTTCTACTGTTTTATGTATAGTCTATCAGTGGAGTCTCTTCTATTGTTTTATGTGTAGTCTATCAGTGAAGTCTGTTCTACTGTTTTATGTATAGTCTATCAGTGAAGTCTCTTTTATTGTTTTATGTGTAGTCTATCAGTGAAGTCTCTTCTATTGTTTTATGTGTAGTCTATCAGTGGAGTCTCTTCTATTGTTTTATGTATAGTCTATCAGTGAAGTCTCTTCTATTGTTTTATGTATAGTCTGTCAGTGGAGTCTCTTCTATTGTTTTATGTGTACTCTAACGCTGGAGTCTCTTTAGCTGTTTGACGACAATTCTCATCCAACTGTCTCAAAAACTGCTTGGGAGCCACTAATGAGCTCTAAACAAACAAATCTTAATTGCAACTTTTTGGCCCTTTTGTAACACTGGAAAGTGGTCGTAACACATTTGTAACTGGTCATAACACTGGGAACTGGTCGTAACACAAGGAACTGGTCGCTAAATCCTGATCAACAAACAGTTGTAGAGTCACGTGGTTTCCTGTTTTATTTTTCAGTAATGATGATACAGACACACGAACATCCCCTCTCTGTCCACTCAGATCAGACTTAGAAATTAGACTTAAATTAGTGAACTTGTTAATTTACAAGTTATGTATGTTATAAGTGCCGTTGGTGGAGCTCTGCTGAAGATTTACAGATACAATACCCGTGCTGGTTTAGTAGATTAGGAAATCCGGACGAAATCCTGAGCTGTACAGCAAGTCAGTTCTCTGTGTGAAATAACTTTATCAGACAAGAAAGCCTTCACTCTAGCAAACAGCTAATACAATTTTCATCCATGTGGTACTTACAGCCAGTAAGTAACTTAGTCTATTTGTACCGAGCGTTCCTTCACTTGGTAACAGAATATAATTGTAATGGGACAAATAAAAGGTCTTTGTTAAACAATGCACGTGTGGTTTCGTTTGTTGGTTCCATTTTTTCCGATAATAAGTTAAGGACTTTTTCCATTTAAATGTGAGAAAATGACTACTCGTGAGCTTCCATAACGGTAGAAAGAACCAACTGGTGTATTTAAACTAAATTGATTTATAATAAAACAGGAAAGTTGGTGATTAGGTGTTTACACCTAACGTGAATTTTATTCCTGTTTGAAACATAAGCACAAACGAAGATTGACGTAATACACGTGGAGAGGTCTTTGGTCATTTTTTCCTTAAATAAAAAAAACAACAACAAAAAACACGAGCAACATCTTGCACACGATAAAATAAAAGCACGTGCAGTCTTCTTGGTGGAACAGCTGTCAGTTCGTAACTTACAAAGCTAACATCCGGGGCTTCGATTCTCCGTGGTGGACATAATTCGATGTGACATTTTTCTTCAACAAAGAAATTAGATGTACTCAAATTTTACTCTCTGATTATATAACACCACCATTTTTACTCTCAGGCTTAATATTGACTGTGTTCACAATTTAACATTATTTTCTTTCTACATATGAATATTGGTGGGTTTGTAAACACGAGAACACTTCACACAGGTCGCTTCTGTGCGAGGATCTTACGTTTGGTTCGGGAAAGTTCGTCTGAATTTCGCGAGCAGCTCGGCAGCCGTTAAGAGCCAGTATTTCCACTGAAGCTAAGCCTAAAGCCGCTTCCAAACGACTACCCGGAAGGATGATTAATGAAGCGTTTCCATATGATGTTTATGTTTTTTACGCTGTGACAGGCGGGTACACAGTGAGTACGGAACAGCCACAACTTTGCGCAAACAAACGTACTCTAACGTATCTAGAGTTGCATTGGAAGAGTAGCAACCATTACAAAGACTTTCAGGATGTTTATTAAATAAGGCTTGTGATTTCTTTACCTTCGCACAACAACAACAACAAACAAAAAATATTTAGTTGTCTTTGGTCAAGATGTTTTGTATTATATATTTCAATATACGGTTCATCCCTTTATTAGACTTAGTGAGCCAACCTTTATCATTTGTGTCACTGGAGGTCGTTAAATGTAAATTTAAAGTTTGTGTGTTTTATGTTTCTCTATTCAACGTTCCCCCCAAAGACAGTATTTCTTAAATAAAACTGAATGTGTGTAATGATCTTGGGAAACATTTAACGGAGAAAGGAACACATAGCACGATAACTTTGTATCAGCTTGTTTATTATTGGATAGCGTTTCTAGATTTTTGTTGGTGATTAAAATCATATCAGTCTGTTGATCATTAGAGAGTGTTTCTAGATTTTGTTGGTGGTTAAGACCATATCAGTCTGTTGATCATTAGAGAGTGTTTCTAGTTTGTTGTTGGTGGTTAAAACCATATCAGTCTGTTGATCATTAGAGAGTGTTTCTAGTTTGTTGTTGGTGGTTAAAACCATATCAGTCTGTTGATCATTAGAGAGTGTTTCTAGTTTGTTGTTGGTGGTTAAAACCATATCAGTCTGTTGATCATTAGAGAGTGTTTCTAGTTTGTTGTTGGTGGTTAAAACCATATCAGTCTGTTGATCATTAGAGAGTGTTTCTAGTTTGTTGTTGGTGGTTAAAACCATATCAGTCTGTTGATCATTAGAGAGTGTTTCTAGTTTGTTGTTGGTGGTTAAAACCATATCAGTCTGTTGATCATTAGAGAGTGTTTCTAGATTGTTGTTGGTGGTTAAAACCATATCAGTCTGTTGATCATTAGAGAGTGTTTCTAGTTTGTTGTTGGTGGTTAAAACCATATCAGTCTGTTGATCATTAGAGAGTGTTTCTAGTTTGTTGTTGGTGGTTAAAACCATATCAGTCTGTTGATCATTAGAAAGTGTTTCTAGTTTGTTGGTGATGGTTAAAACCATATCAGTCTGTTGATCATTAGAGAGTGTTTCTAGTTTGTTGTTGGTGGTTAAAACCATATCAGTCTGTTGATCATTAGAGAGTGTTTCTAGTTTGTTGTTGGTGGTTAAAACCATATCAGTCTGTTGATCATTAGAGAGTGTTTCTAGTTTGTTGTTGGTGGTTAAAATCATATCAGTCTGTTGATCATTAGAGAGTGTTTCTAGTTTGTTGTTGGTGGTTAAAACCATATCAGTCTGTTGATCATTAGAGAGTGTTTCTAGTTTGTTGTTGGTGGTTAAAACCATATCAGTCTGTTGATCATTAGAAAGTGTTTCTAGTTTGTTGGTGGTGGTTAAAACCATATCAGTCTGTTGACTATTAGAGAATGTTTCTAGTTTTTAAATGAACACCCAACAAGGTGTGATGTTGTTTGTGGTGAAACAGGTGGAGTTTTATTAATCTTGACATTCACTTATAATAAGTTAGATGTAATTGGGTTGGTAATCTAATAAACACCTTGAATAAAGACACTATTTCGTTATAAGTGAATATTTAATATTATTATCTGCCTTTGTCTACTTTTTTCTCCCAAGTGTTACATAAAAGTTCCGCCCCTAATGGTTGTATTGAGTTAGAGTTGTTCTCCGGTGGGACTTCTAAAATCCAGAGTTTGATTCCCTGTGGTAGACAGAGTGCAGATGGTTAGCTCACTGCGTAGTTCTGAGAGACGAAATCAACAATTGAAGAAAGGTTTCGAAGTTACGAGGAATAATTTTAAACATTTAGAACGCCCGATTTCTGTTTTTAGCTGTATATTTAATTTTGCTTGAGGCCTTGTGCGAAAATATTTAAATAATATATATGTATGTGGTGTTTCACGCTTTCCCAAACTACCGTTCTAATGGCATGGTCTCTCAGGAAAATATATTCACCGATAATTGTTTGTTCTTTCTGTTGAGGAAAATTTAATTATTCTGTGTTAATTGTTATTAGGAAATGCTCTGCAAGCAGAATAAGACAATTAGATACTTCTGTGAATCTCACATCAAAATTGTGCGAAATTACACAAACTCAACAAAGTTATCAAGTTGTTCTCATCTGGATGAGTAGATGCTGGTACTTATCACGACGATGTAACACGTGGATTAAAGACATGAGGGGATTTATATAACCCTGCTCACTTAGGTGAACAACGTTAGATTCCTGAAGCACTTTGGAACATTCTAGAAAAACATACAAATCAAATTAGCACGGTTTTTTTATTTTAAAATAACGTATCGGTTAATGTGTAATTAGCAGAAGCTAAAATATTGAAACTGAATGTGCTTCTTTAAACGAATAAAATACAAATCCCGAAACTTACGTACTGATAAAAACAATATTATCACATAAGACATTGATAGGTACTTATTTCAAGATTGAATCCGATGGCTGTATCCGCGACTGAACGCCGTATTGAGGTAGATGCGGTTGGAAACAGAGTTTGGGTTCGACTTACTTCACCTTGTATCCAGAAAACAGAAGTAAACTCGATTAGAAAGAGTCTCGAACCAGGTTCAACCCTAACACGTATGGAGTTAGTGGAAGTGTGGTATGACATCTTGGAACAAACATTATGGAATTCACTTTCTTTACCATATACTGGAGTGAGTAACATAGTTAAGGGCACATCTCACTTGTTATATGAACCGTAATGGTAGAATTTAAAATTGGTTATATCCAAGTTTCTATCTTCTATTTAAAACGGAAATTCGACACCAGGTTAAAATGGGGGAGAAGGCATACACTTGATATGTCGATAAATAGCTTGGAGACTGCAAAACGAACTTTTATCAACCAGTGTATTAAACACCATGGAGTGTGTACAACGTACGTACATCAACCAATGTGTTAAACACCATGGAGTGTGTACAACGTACGTACATCAACCAATGTGTTAAACACCATGGAGTGTGTACAACGTACGTACATCAACCAATGTGTTAAACACCATGGAGTGTGTACAACGTACGTACATCAACCAATGTGTTAAACACCATGGAGTGTGTATAACGTACGTACATCAACCAATGTGTTAAACACCATGGTGTGTGTACAACGTACGTACATCAACCAATGTGGTAAACACCATGGAGTGTGTACAACGTACGTACATCAACCAATGTGTTAAACACCATGGGTGTGTACAACGTACGTACATCAACCAATGTGTTAAACACCATGGAGTGTGTACAACGTACGTACATCAACCAATGCGTTAAACACCATGGAGTGTGTATAACGTACGTACATCAACCAATGTGTTAAACACCATGGTGTGTACAACGTACGTACATCAACCAATGTGTTAAACACCATGGAGTGTACAACGTACGTACATCAACCAATGTGTTAAACACCATGGGTGTGTATAACGTACGTACATCAACCAATGTGTTAAACACCATGGAGTGTGTACAACGTATGTACATCAACCAATCTGTTAAACACCAAGGAATGTGTAAAACATACGTTATGAGTGAGATACAGTGAGAGGTAGAACGTGGGAAAGACGTCTTACAACGAAACGTGTTTTTTTTTTATCTCTAGCTTCAGTGGAAAGTTTACTGTCTCCATAGTTTGTCTGTTTATCTCTATTTGCCCCTCGAGGAGCAACAGTACATCTGACGATTTATTACGCAAAAAATCGAGCTTCAGTTGTCGTTTTGTGCAGATAGCCTCTTAATACCATAAAAACAAACTATAGACAGCTTTAGTCTACTGTCTACTGTTACGCATACTGCATGGAGCATCTATCAATATCCGAATGTTTTTTTTAGAAATAGATTCGCTCTCAGTATACACGTTCACGTAACCAACAGTAACATGGAATATTTCCAGGAATGCCGTTCACCTGTTGTTACAAACAAAAAACAAAATCTCAGACAGTAGCTAGATTTAGCTAAAAAACAACAATACATTCCAGTTTTAAAGTCTGTCCTTATATGAAACAGTAAACTTCTATAACATGTAAGACTATTTCATTATTCAGATAAAGAAGCAAGTAATATATTACGTCATGCGATACATGGGATTTGGGTTTGTTGTTTTTAAGATGAAACAACAACATAACATCTTCGCTAAGCCTTATTGGTATAAGAAAGATGCTCTTTTTGTTCCGAGATGAGTAAAATATTTGTATTCCGGAAATGAGGATATTTTTCTACGGAACTAGGGAACAGTCAGGGGTACTATGGTTCAGAAAAGTGTGTTAATTATTCATTTTTCAAAATAAAACTTTGTTCCAAGCATTTATGTCTGAAACATGCATACAAACGTTCATTATTGGTTTGTTTCTTTCAGATATTCATACAAAACTATACGAGAGCTAGCTGTGCTAACATATTGACTAGAGATGGCAGTTAGTCTCTGATATTCCTTGCCAACTCGTAGCATTTGACAGTTATTCTTATAACGCACCTATGGCTCCAAAGTATGGAAACATTTATTTTCGGAAACAGGAGTAAACTGTGGACTTTCGGATTCACAGTCCTGCAAGAGAACCAAACGATGGATTGTTTGTTTGTTTGCATAAAGCTACACAAAGGGCTATCTGTGCTCTGCCCACAACGGGTATCGAAATCCGGTTTCTAGCAGTATAAGTCCGCAGATATACCACTGTGTTACTGGAAAACCAAACGGTGGAACTTTGGATCCCCCGTCTAGCAACAGGGCGAAACAATGGGCCTTCGGATCCACACTCCAACACGCTAACTACTGAACCATGCCACAGTCTAGCAACAGGGCGAAACAGTGGGCCTTCGGATCCACACTCCAACGCGCTAACTACTGAACCATGCCACAGTCTAGCAACAGGGCGAAACAGTGGAACTTCGGATCCACACTCCAACACGGTAACTACTGAACCATTCTACAGTCTAGCAACAGGGCGAAACAGTGGGCCTTCGGAACCACACTCCAACACGCTAACCACTGAACCATGCCACAGTCTAGCAACAGGGCGAAACAGTGGGCCTTCGGATCCACACTCCGACACGCTAACCACTGAACCATGCCACAGTCTAGCAACAGGGCGAAACAGTGGGCCTTCGGATCCACACTCCAACACGGTAACTACTGAACCATTCTACAGTCTAGCAACAGGGCGAAACAGTGGGCCTTCGGATCCACACTCCAACACGCTAACCACTGAACCATGCCACAGTCTAGCAACAGGGCGAAACAGTGGAACTTCGGATCCACACTCCAACACGGTAACTACTGAACCATTCTACAGTCTAGCAACAGGGCGAAACAGTGGGCCTTCGGATCCACACTCCAACACGCTAACCACTGAACCATGCCACAGTCTAGCAACAGGGCGAAACAGTGGGCCTTCAGTTCACACTCCGACACGCTAACTACTGAACCATTCCACAATCTAGCAACAGGACGAAACAGTGGGCCTTCGGATCCACACCCCAACACGCTAACCACTGAACCATGCCCAACAACTTACTACTTTCTATTTTTTATCTATCAGTGTGGTTAAACAAAGCGATGCATGTATAATTACATAAACAACAGACTGAAGTAATAAGTTGAAAGGGTTGTTTCATTTGAGTGAGAGTTAACCACGAATAGAAGTTACCTCCCATAACTACACCTACGTCGTTGTTGTCATTCTGTGGTTACAACGACAAAGAGTCACGAGACTTCTAACTACATGAGGTTCTATTCAACAGTTACCTCCCATAACTACACCGACGTTGTTGTTGTCATTTTGTGGTTACAACGACAAAGAGTCACGAGACTTCTAACTACATGAGGTTCTATTCAACAGTTACCTCCCATAACTACACCGACGTCGTTGTTGTCATTCTGTGGTTACAACGACAAAGAGTCACGAGTCTTCTAACTACACGAGGTTCTATTCAACAGTTACCTCCCATAACTACACCGACGTTGTTATTGTCATTCTGTGGTTACAACGACAAAGAGTCACGAGACTTCTAACTACATGTGGTTCTATTCAACATGTCAGTGTTAATGTTACACCGCACTAAACCCGAACGTCTTGATCTGCACTTTACTTTCGTGCGGTTTTTGTCGTGGGCAGGAAGGGCTTAACGGGAGGCTCGTTACAAGAACGTTGTGTACTACATAAGTTAACCATTGTGATTTTTTTTATCCGTTCTTTAGAAATGACGACCTTTGTCGAGACTTGTGTCGTTTACCAGCGATGGAGAGACAAAACAAAAACAAATGAAATTTGATATTCTTATACGAAGCTTTAGGTCATTTTCTAAGCGGTTTTTTCTCTTTCAAAATCTCGAGTCGAATCACGTTGCCCTCTAGTGGCTCAGCGGTAAATTTGAAGGCTTATAACGTTAAATTCTGATGTTGATGTCAAAAGTTGGGCTCACCAAAGATAGATCACTGTTTGACTTTGCGCTTAACAATAAACAAATCGACAAATCATGTTAAAGCGTATTTTTTCAAATCATGTTAAAGCGTATTTTTTTCAAATCATGTTAAAGCGTATTTTTCAAATCATGTTAAAGCGTATTTTTTTCAAATCATATTAAAGCGTATTTTTTCAAATCATGTTAAAGCGTATTTTTCAAATCATGTTAAAGCGTATTTTTTCAAATCATGTTAAAGCGTATTTTTTCAAGTCATGTTAAAGCGTATTTTTCAAATCATGTTAAAGCGTATTTTTTCAAGTCATGTTAAAGCGTATTTTTTCAAATCATGTTAAAGCGTATTTTTTCAAATCATGTTAAAGCGTATTTTTTCAAGTCATGTTAAAGCGTATTTTTTCAAATCATGTTAAAGCGTATTTTTTCAAATCATGTTAAAGCGTATTTTTTTCAAATCATGTTAAAGCGTATTTTTTCAAATCATGTTAAAGCGTAATTTTTCAAATCATGTTAAAGCGTATTTTTTCAAATCATGTTAAAGCGTATTTTTTCATATCATGTTAAAGCGTATTTTTTTCAAATCAAGTTAAAGCGTATTTTTTTCAAATCATGTTAAAGCGTATTTTTTCAAGTTTTCGCAAACGTCTTATGTGTTTCCTTTTTTCATAGATTGTAAACCAAAAACAAATAATCAAAGAGAACCAAAATGTCAGCAAACTCAGTGAAAAAAACAAACACAAACTCGCAAAGAAAACAAAAGGAAAGTCAATGGATTAGGTTAGTTTATTATTAAGCCTAATAATTTCAAAAAAAAAATCTTTGTTTTTTTTTTTGTTTTTGACGTCAAACACAAAGCCCCACAGTGAGTTAGCTTTCCGCTCACCTGTTTCTGGCGTTGTAAGTCCGAAGACAAATATTGGTTGTTATTTCTGAAACAGACCAGTGGGTGTTTTTTTGTTCATATTTCTTCATTTATAGTTTTAGATTATATATAATTCCATCCAAACAATTTGAGAGACAATATTATTTTGTTATTACAGAACTAAAGGTATTTAAGTACAAAATTACCCACGGACACAACTAAAACCAACACAAGTCTATTATCTGAGGGTGAATTTATTCATCAGTTACTTTAATACAGAACGTAGATTTGAAGCTCGGCATGGCCGGGTGTTTAAGGCACTCGACTCGTAATCTGAGGGTCGTGGGTTCGAATCCCCATCACACCAAACATGCTCGCCCTTTCAGCCGTAGGGGCGTTATAATGTGACGGTCAATCCCACTATTCGTTGGTAAAAGAGTAGTCCAAGAGTTGGCGGTGGGTGGTGATGACTAGCTGTCTTCCTTCTAGACTTACACTGCTACATTAGGGACGGCTTGCGCAGATAGCCCTCGAGTAGCTTTGCGCGAAATTCAAAACAAACCAAACAAGTAAAATAATATTTTTTGTTTATTTTCTGTGCCAACCACAGGTATCGAAGACAGGTTTTTAGCGTTATATACCTTCAGACTTACTGGTGACTGAGCCATTACTGGGCGGACGTTATTGAACCTAAAGTTGTAAGTGTTGGTTATAAAATATTAGGAAATTGTATAATAACATTCAATATTAGGTTAGGCTTAAGTGTTAAAATAAAATGAGTGTTTTATGTGTAGTAGATGACTTCACTACAGCCATCAGCATGCTGCTGAACCTTCTAGAAATGTTCGAGTGTCCAGTGTTCACATATCGGTAGTAATCCACAGAAATGTTAAAGTACTTAGATAACGGTATAAATCCTGTTAGCTCTCTAATCCTAGTTTTAGGTAATTATAGAAATTTCTAGAAATACTCTTATCCTAGTTACAGATAACGATAGAAGTTTCTAGAAGTGTCTGCGTTTCTTAATGGCTTCCTCAGGTATTCTTATTTTTTGATTACTTTCTTGGGAACTCAGATCTACGGTTATGGAACTTACAATGACGATATTATGAAAAGACTGAAGATAAAACACAACACACGTGGTCAGTATACGTATATATATATATATATATTACAAACTTGTATTTTATTTACTACTTTATTAATTTTTCACTGAAAATAACTGACAGAAGACAAGTGACACCGCCAGTTCACGTACGCTGATGCTCCCTGGTGGTTCAACGGTAAGTCGAAGTATTATGACGCATCAAGGCTTGTATTTTGTTATCCAACATAGATAATACATTGTGCAGTTTCGTGCTTAGCAACAAAAAACACTAACGTGTGTTAATGTTAAATCCAATCAGAAGGAGATATTTAGATGAAAATAGGAAATCATCAACCCAGAAGAATAGCACAACTGATTAAATATATTTTTCTTACGTTCTTACGTACAAAGACTAAAATGCACTGCTTCAACAGTCAGCGATGTTTTAGGTCGTACGCTACGTTTACTTAGCAAACTGGGTTTGCGTACCAGACTGGCATAATGTTTACCATGATATTAACGAGCCATGAATTATTCTTGGCCGAGTGTGTCTTATAAATTGAGAGATGTTCTAGCATCATTGGAAAATTAAATCTCCATATTTGTTGGTCCTGACTCACTTTCTATTTAACGTGAAGCAGACGTCAAGGCGACTGGTTTTGTTTTAAATTGCAGTGGTAAATGTTTCTGATAATACATCTTAATAGTACGAATTAAATATGGGGTTGGTGGAGTTATTATGTAAAGTTTGTGACAGTTTTCAGCAAGTCACTTCATAAACCCAGCCAATACAAATTCTCGCTGGAGCAGCAGGTATCAAAACTACAGTTTGAAACTGTTGGGTGTTTCGTAGGTTGTGTGATGTTACCTAAGTTTCACCACAAAGATGTGTTCAGATCAGGGATTGAAAATTTCCAAAATGGGAATGAAGATCTCTTGGGCCCCCTAGTAGCTCAAGGGTATGTTTGTGGAATTACAACGCTAAAAACCGGGTTTCGATACCCGTGGTGGGCGGAGCACAGATAGCCCATTGTGTAGCTTTCTGCTTATTTCGAAACAACAAGATCTCTTGCTTTTAATAATATTTGACAACAAAAAAATATGGATTAACTTGGGTACTAGAACCATCCAGAAAGAGATCTGTAATAAGTCGTACCCCGTTATGGTATGCAAAGTACGGCATCTTGTAACAGGTGTACGTGTAGCTTTGCGCGAAATTCGAAACAAACAATTGTAACAGATGAAAATTTACAAGCACACAGGACAATGATAAAAAAACCACACATGTAGCAGAGACAACTACGCAACATAATCAATAAGAATGTTCGTTTGATAAAAGTGACACGTGTATATATGTTGCTTTCACGACATATTTCCACTGTTGCATACCTCAAGCGGCTAGAGGGATGAAACAGACATTCCTGCTATTTCATTTGAAAACATGCTCGTCAGGTCTTTGGTAATACACTGCTGGCCTAACACTAGTATTAGTAATACACCGCTGGCCAAACACTAGTATTAGTAATACACTGCTGGTATAACACTAGTATTAGTAATACACTGCTGGCGTAACACTAGTATTAGTAATACACTGCTAGCTAACACTAATTAGTAATACATTGCTGGCCTAACACTTAGTAATACACTTGCTGGCCACCGCTGGCCTAACACTATTAGTAATACACCGCTGGCCTAACACTAGTATTAGTAACACACCGCTGGCCTAACACTAGTATTAGTAATACACCGCTGGCCACTAGTATTAGTAATACACTGCTCACCTAACACTAGTATTAGTAATACATTGCTGGCCTAACTAGTATTAGTAATACACTGCTGGCCTAACACTGGTATTAGTAATACACCGCTAACATTAGTATTAGTAATACACCGCTGGCCTAACACTAGTATTAATAATACTGGCGTAACACTGGTATTAGCTAGCCTAAACACTAGTGTTAGTAAACGCTGGTATTAGTAATACAGTGCTGGCCTAACACTAGTTTGCTGCTGGCCTAACACTAGTATTAGTAATAACACTGGTATTAGTAATACATTGCTGGCCTAACACTAGTATTAGTAATACACTGCTGGCCTAACACTAGTATTAGTAATACACTGCTGGCCTAACACTAGTATTAGTAATACACTGCTGGCCTAACACTAGTATTAGTAATACACACACTGCTGGCCTAACACTGGTATTAGTAATACACCGCTGGCCAAACACTAGTATTAGTAATACACACCGCTGGCGTAACACTAGTATTAGTAATACACACTGGCGCTGGCGTAACACTAGTATTAGTAATACACCGCTGGCCTAACACTAGTATTAGTAATTAGTATGCATGCTGGCACTGGTGTAAAGTACACTAACATTAGTAATACACCGCTGGCCTAACACTGGTATTAGTAATACGCTGCTGGCCTAACACTAGTATAATACACTGCTGGTATTAGTAATACACTGCTGGCAACTAGTATTAGTAATACATTCCTGTTACAACACTGGTATTAGTAATACACCTGGCCTAACACTAGTATTAGTAATACACCGCTGGCCTAACACTAGTATTAGTAATACACCGCTGGCCTAACACTAGTATTAGTTATACACCGCTGGCCTAACACTAGTATTAGTAATACACTGCTTAGTATTAGTAATACCTAACACTAGTATTAGTAATACACTGCTGGCCTAACATTAGTATTAGTAATACACTGCTGGTGTAACACTAGTATTAGTAATACACTGCTGGCGTAACACTAGTATTAGTAATACACTGCTGGCCTAACACTAGTGTTAGTAATACACTGCTAGCCTAACACTAATATTAGTCATACACTGCTGGCTTAACACTAGTATTAATAATACACTGCTGGCCAAAATCTTAAGGCCAATAAACATAATAAAAAAATATGTATTTTGCGATGATAGACTCAACCACTTATTTGAGTAGAGCTTCGAAAGATGAAAATAAGAAAAGGGAAAATAAAAATAAAAACACTTTTTAGTATTTAATAAGGAAAATGTGAACACTATGAAATTAGTCTAAATACTAGCTGATCAAAAGTTTAAGATCATAGCAAAAATAAGTCCTAAACAGGGTAGGAAATGCCCAACAAGAGGTCTCAGTAGTGAGTTGCACGGCCGTCATTGCGAATAACTTCAAACATTCGCTTTGACATGGTCGATATTAGCGTTTACAGAAGGCTGGCTGGAATGTTATTCCAAGTGGTGAAGATGGCTTCAAGAAGATCATGCACTGTTTGGAATTGACGTCCATTTCTATAGACTTCCCTTGCCATCCACCCCCAAACATTTTCATTGGAGTTCAGTTCGGGCGAACACGCTGGATGGTCCAAAAAAATCACGTTACTCGCCATGAAAAAGTCCTTTGTCCTGCGGGCATTATGGATTGCAGCGTGGTCCTGCTGAAAGATCCAGTCATTTCCACACAAGCGAGGGTCTTCAGTCAGTAAGGATGCTCTCTCCAACATGCCAGTGTAGCCAGCTGCTGTTTGACACCCTGTATAACCTGAAGCTCCATTGTTACATGGGAGGAAAAAGCACCCCAGATCATGATGGAACCTCCTCCACTGTGTCGTGTAGAAAATGTCTCCGGTGGGATATCCTTATCGTGCCTGTAACATTGGAAGCCATCTAGACCATCCAAGTTAAATTGTTTCTCAGCAGAGAACAAAACATTCGTCCACTTTTTTACATCCAATGTTTGGTGCTTTTCAGCAAAGTTTAACCGAGCTGTTTCGTGGTATGGAAGGAAGCGTGGCCTTTGAAGACGTTTACGGATTTTAAAGCCTTTCTCTCGTAGATGCCGTCTTATTGTTCTTGAGCTGCATTCTGCGTCCGTAAGGGCCTTAATGTGGTTAGACGATCGGCTGGTGTTTTGCCGGATAACTCGTCGAATCCTCCTGCTCAACGCCGGCGAAATTTTCTTGGGTCGGCCACTTGAAATTCTCGTTCCGTATCCCTCAGAGTCTTTTAAGGAATTTCTAACAGCAGTTTTACTACGCCCAATCTCACCAGCGATGGTACGTTGAGAGAGACCTTGCTCTTGCAGCTTGACAATTCTGCCACGTTCAAACTCTGTTAACTTTTCAGCCTTTGCCATGTTTTTACTCAATGTAACACAGGAGTTGTCGGTGGGAGATGTTGACAACATTAATGCTTGAACACAAATGACTAAATTTCGTTACGTGTTTACCGATTAACGTTTCGTTTCCGTATGGTCTTAAACATTTGACCAGCTAGTATTTAGGCTAATTTCACAGTGTTCACATTTTCCCTATTAAATACTAAAAAAGTTTTTATTTTAAGTTTCCCTTTTCTTATTTTCATCTTTCGAAGTTCTACTCAAATCAGTGGTTGAGTCTAACAACACAAAATGTATACTTTTTCTTTATGTATATTGGCATTAAGATTTTGGCCAGCAGTGTATTACTAATACTAGTGTTAGGCCAGCAGTGTATATGTCTTATAAGCTGGATTAATGCATACAGTACAGGCCCATGTGAATTCCTTTCTTACCACAAGTCTCTTAATTTACAAACAGAAAATAGCAGTGGGACATCGTGACGTGGTGTAGTGTAATTCAGGCTTTAAACTGGGAACACTGAATCACTATTGATCCATTATTTGAATTTTCTTGTAAAAGTGGCAGATCTAGTCTCTATTTCTCCTTGACAATGATATATTAGTCGGTAGTTGAAAATAATATCAGTGGTTATTAATACAGCTCTGGTGAAAATACACCAGTGGAATCAATAGATCGTAAGTTTAAGTGTAATGATTGGATAATAAGGACGTCAGACCGGTCAAGAATTATACTGGCCTGTTAATACAGACGTCACCGAGTGCCCTTAGTTACACTGATCAATTGATATGAGTAGTGGTCAAACTACTTATATTGACTGGTCAATACAGACGTCAGTACTGGTCACAAGAAAAATGTTGTACTTTAAACCACCAAGAAGTGAACTCTAGCGGTACGTATATATATATATATATATATATATATATATTATATATTTGAGTGGTTTGACCTGCAACACGTTTCTTTTATCAACAATGTAGTTTCCTACACAGTCAGTACTGGTCAGCCTAACTTGACTGAATGGTCAAGTGTTACACTAATTACTCATTAAGAGCTCATATCCATGATATGAACGTTATTAAAGCCCAGAGAATAAAGTGAGATTGATATATGTACTTACTTTATTAATATAACGTTTAATATATGTACTTTATTTCTTAGAGAGTCACGTGATACCTTAACAATGTTACCCGGTTTCATGTATAGCTAGAGTGAGAAGAACTTAGTTTTTATTGAATAGAAATGACAAAAAGTATATAAATTGAAGAAATATAAACTCAGTCCTACCTCAACCATCCAAACAACTCAGTTTATACTACACTAATGAACTCAGTCCTAACTCAACCATCCATTCAACCAACCTAGTTTATACTACACTAATGAACTCAGTCCTAACTCAACCATCCAAACAACTCAGTTTATACTACACTAATGAACTCAGTCCTAACTCAACCATCCATTCAACCAACCTAGTTTATACTACACTAATGAACTCAGTCCTAACACAACCAGCCAATAAACCCAGTTTTTACTACACTAATGAACTCGGTGCTAACTCAACCATCCAATTAATATTTGTATTCCCAGTCACAGGGAATCTATATGCATAAAGTCTCTTACCCTAGTGTAAACATATATAGCTACAGTTGATGAGAAAACTCAAAGTGAGCTCATCTCGATATGTTTATAAATATGATCCATTAATCAAGTTATAGGTGACAGTTAACTTCAAAAAGTTGGCTGCGTTTACGCGTAAGATCAGCAGACTTTTAGCTTATTTGATAAATTCGCGCTAAAAAACAACCACTGATGATACATAACACTGAGTGTAAGCTGTCTTCTCTTTGACAAATGAGCCTGATAGGATGTTTTTATAGTTGCCTCTTCAGAAACTGAGTATATATTTATATACATATCAAACAACTTCTATTATATTATTATTTATCATGTTGTGAAGTTTGTTCATGTATTTCAGCTTTGAAGACACATGTAAATTCCATTTGAGATTGCTTTGACAATTCTACGTTCTCTCGCGTTTAAACGACTCTCTTGTAACGTGTATAAATACACAGGTTTGAAAATACTGGGTTATTTGCTTCAATAATACAATCAAAAGTCCTTGCGTATCCCACAAGTAATTTTCACCGCAGAACAGGTTGAAGCGAGCATGTTGCATAATTCAGTAGGTTCCTTCATCCTAAAGAGGCGGTCCTCCAAGAACGTTTCACTGAAGTAGGAGCGCTGAGGGGAAAGAGAGATAGAGACAAGGAGGAACGAAAGATGATGGTAGTTGAAATTGGTACATCAGAGCTCGAATCATCGTATAAAGCCAAAGATATTATGGCTGAGTCAGGCGGAGAAATGCCCTTCGAATCTAAACAGTTTGATTTAAAAAAACCAAATTGATTCCACAGCAAATGTATTTTGTAAGGTAAGAAGGGAAAAAACTTAGAATTCTGTTAAAATGCGATTTTTCCCCAGAGGAATTATCGTACTGAAACAAATGTTTTAATTCGTATATGGGAAATCAAATGTTTGTTTCACTTGCACGCTAGAAGTATTATTAACCGTACAGGATAGGACTGCACGCTAGAAGTATTATGTAACCGTACAGGATAGGACTGCACGCTAGATGTATTATGTAACCGTACAGGATAGGACTGCACGCAAGAAGTATTATGTAACCGTACAGGATAAAACTGCACGCTAGAAGTATTATGTAACCGTACAGGATAGGACTGCACGCTAGAAGTATTATGTAACCGTACAGGATAGGACTGCACACTAGAAGTATTAGTAACCGTACAGGATAGAACTGCACACTAGAAGTATTATGTAACCGTACAGGATAGGACTGCACACTAGATGTATTATGTAAACTTACAGGATAGGACTGCACACTAGATGTATTATGTAAACTTACAGGATAGGACTGCACGCTAGAAGTATTATGTAACCGTACAGGATAGGACTGCACGCTAGAAGTATTATGTAACCGTACAGGATAGGACTGCACGCTAGATGTATTATGTAACCTTACAGGATAGGATTGCACACTAGAAGTGTTATGTAACCGTACAGGATAGGACTGCACTCTAGAAGTATTATGTAACCGTAAAGGATAGGACTGCACGCTAGATGTATTATGTAACCATACAGGATAGGACTGCACACTAGAAGTATTATGTAACCGTACAGGATAGAACTGCACACTAGAAGTATTATGTAACCGTACAGGATAGAACTGCACGCTAGAAGTATTATGTAACCGTACAGGATAGGTCTGCACGCTAGATGTATTATGTAACCGTACAGGATAGGACTGCACGCTAGAAGTATTATGTAACCGTACAGGATAGGACTGCACGCTAGAAGTATTATGTAACCGTACAGGATAGGACTGCACACTAGAAGTATTATGTAACCGTACAGGATAGGACTGCACGCTAGAAGTATTATGTAACCGTACAGGATAGGACTGCACACTAGAAGTATTATGTAACCGTACAGGATAGAACTGCACACTATAAGTATTATGTAACCGTACAGGATAGAACTGCACACTAGAAGTATTATGTAACCGTACAGGATAGACTGCACACTAGAAGTATTATGTAACCGTACAGGATAGGACTGCACGCGAGAAGTATTATGTAACCGTACAGGATAGGACTGCGCGCTAGATGTATTATGTAACCGTACAGGATAGGACTGCACACTAGAAGTATTATGTAACCGTACAGGATAGGACTGCACACTAGATGTATTATGTAAACGTACAGGATAGGACTGTACGCTAGATGTACTATGTAACCGTACAGGATAGGACTGCACGCTAGAAGTATTATGTAACCGTACAGGATAGGACTGCACACTAGATATATTATGTAACCGTACAGGATATAACTGCACACTAGATGTATTATGTAACCGTACAGGATAGGACTGCACGCTAGAAGTATTATGTAACCGTACAGGATAGGACTGCACACTAGAAGTATTATGTAACAGTACAGGATAGGACCGCACACTAGAAGTATTATATAAGCGTACAGGATAGGACTGCACGCTAGAAGTATTATGTAACCGTACAGGATAGGACTGCACACTAGAAGTATTATATAACCGTACAGGATAGGGCTGCACGCTAGAAGTATTATGTAACCGTACAGGATAGGACCGCACACTAGAAGTATTATATAAGCGTACAGGATAGGACTGCACGCTAGAAGTATTATGTAACCGTACAGGATAGGACTGCACACTAGAAGTATTATATAACCGTACAGGATAGGACTGCACGCTCGAAGTATTATGTAACCGTACAGGATAGGATAGTTGGGAGTAACTTTGATTTAAAAAAATAAAGTGGGGTGGAGAATGGTTGTATAAAACTCTGTAACTTAGTACTGTTAGTATTATATTTTAATAATCCCCCTTTCGTTATAGGTTTGGGGCACATTTCGCCCGTGTATATATCTTGCTCTGGTATTAGAAAGTAAGGATGTTGGTGGTAGTCGTACATTAGTGTTACAATAATTATTTACTTAAATTTGGAAAATAAAAATACAGTGAACCGTGTTATCTCTTAAATACATTTACATATAAAATCGTGAACCATCCATGATATAAGTAACGTCAGTACCACAAAGCTTGTTGTTTACATAAGTTTTAGAATATAAATACATTTGTGCAGCCGTAGGAGTTTTATATCTTCATTGAAAAGTTTGTTACTTGAAAGTTAATTATATCTTTGAGGTTAAAAATATGATACTAATGAAAACCCAAGAATGCAATGATACTTCCCTTCAGTTATTTTAATTTTAAAATACGTTTAGAGGACAAAACATTCAGACTTCCTTGTACTACAGTTTACGGTACACATTTTTTATGTTCGTTTGTTTATTTTTTTTAATTCGCGCAAACCTGAACTATGGATTAAGTCGTTTCAATCTTTAGATATTATCTAGCAGCTAAACTTTGGATTGAGTGGTTTAATCAAGCAGTTTAACCATGGATTAAGTCATTTCAATCTTTAGATATTATCTAGCAGCTAAACTTTGGATTGAGTGGTTTTATCAAGCAGTTTAACCATGGATTAAGTCATTTCAATCTTTAGATATTATCTAGCAGCTAAACTTTGATTGAGTGGTTTTATCAAGCAGTTTAACCATGGATTAAGTCATTTCAATCTTTAGATATTATCTAGCAGCTAAACTTTGGATTGAGTGGTTTTATCAAGCAGTTTAACCATGGATTAAGTCATTTCAATCTTCAGATAATGCTATTGTTTCAGATAAACTAAGATTTCAAACCACAATTAATTTATTCTTCTTTGTTATTTTTAGAATCATTTTAACTTTACACATTATTTGAAGTTGAAACAACACTGATTCTGTTACTCTTGAAGCTTGTTAAATGATTTTATTTAGCAACAAACTGTGGGGGTGGTTGGTTGCTTGATTAACTTGTTAACGAGGTATTTACCTTAATAGTTTTAAAAGGATGTTCATGTTGGGGAATTCATATCTGACGTAATCGTCAAATGTGACATAAATTTTTTTATTTACCAGATGTTACTTGAACTTTAACCAAATTAACTTAAAATATGCCTATGTAATTTAATATGCTTCTTTGTTCGTGGCAAACTTACTAAGACTACCTACTACAACACCTAATTTTGAACCGTCTATTGGAGGGAAGGTTTGTTTTTTTGATTTCGCGTAAAGCCACTCGAGAGCTATTTTCGCTAGTCGTCCCTAATTAGCAGTGTAAGATTAGAGGGAAGATAGCTAGTCATCACCACCCACCGCAAACTCTTGGGATACTTTTTTACCAATGAATAGTGGGATTGACGGAACGTTATAACGTTCCTATGGCTGAAAGGGCGAGCATGTTTGGTGTGACGGGGATTCAAACTCGCGACCGTCAGATTACGAGTCGAATGCCTTAACCACCTGGCCAGTTAAATGTACAGGTTCTTAACTCATTATTCGAGAGTATAGGGTTTCACAGAATTATATCATATCTACAGGGAAGGTAACCCACAACTCTTTACTGACGGTGTGTCCCCTTCATTCATGTTATGTTTCATTAGAAGTTTTTCGTTACTAAGCAAGTTTACATGAATACCGTTTACGTCATTCCAAATGTTTTAGAGGCGTTATAATGTAAATATAACTATTCAGAAAAACATAACAGGAATAAATCATAATTTTTAATGTATAATATAAAATACAAAAACGTACATTATGTTCTTCCAGTATTTTGGTAACAATCTAGGAAGTTGATAAAAAATTGTTATATTTTAAAGTGTTGATATATAACATTATTAAAAACTTGGCATGAGGATAAGATTCGAAACTTCAATTAAACCCAGGCCAATGTCGATCTTCAAATGTCAAAGTTCATATTAATAAACAAACTGTTGTTATTTGTTTGAGTTTCGAATCTTGCGCAAAGTTACATGAGAGCTATCTGCGCTATTCATCCGTAATTTAGCAGTGTAAGGTTAAATGAAGGCGGTTAGACATCACCATCCACTGCCAACTTTTTTTACCAACGAATAATGGGATTGACCGAATTGTTATAACGCCACCATGGCTGAAAGGGCGAGCATGTTTAGGTGGTGATAATTAGTTTTATAGAAATATTTAAAGTTAAGTAAGTATTTTACCCCACCCCCAAAATCTAAAGTTTGTTTAACATACAAGGAGCACAGTAACATTAGACAGTTTCTAAAGTTTGTGCGGGGCCCGGCGTGCGCTTCGTAATCTGAGGGTCGCGGGTTCGCCCGAGTCGCGCCAAACATGCTCGCCCTCCCAGCCGTGAGGGCGTTATTATGTGACGGTAAATCCCACTATTCGTTGATAAAAGAGTAGCCCAAGAGTTGGCGGTGGGTGGTGATGACTAGCTGCCTTCCCTCTAGTCTTACACTGCTAAATTAGGAACGGCTAGCACAGATAGCTCTTGAGTAGCTTTGTGCGAAATTCCAAAAAACAAACTAAAGTTTGTTTAACATACAGGGAACACAGTAACATTGCACAGTTTCTAAAGTTTGTTTAACATACAGGGATCACAGTAACATTGCAGAGTTTCTAAAGTTTGTTTAACATACAGGGAACACAGTAACATTGCACAGTTTCTAAAGTTTGTTTAACATACAGGGAACACAGTAACATTGCACAGTTTCTAAAGTTTGTTTAACATACAGGGAACACAGTAACATTGCACAGTTTCTAAATTTTGTTTAACATACAGGGAACACAGTAACATTGCACAGTTTCTAAATTTTGTTTAACATACAGGGAACACAGTAACATTGCACAGTTTCTAAAGTTTGTTTAACATACAGGGATCACAGTAACATTGCACAGTTTCTAAATTTTGTTTAACATACAGGGAACACAGTAACATTGCACAGTTTCTAAATTTTGTTTAACATACAGGGAACACAGTAACATTGCACAGTTTCTAAATTTTGTTTAACATACAGGAACACAGTAACATTGCACAGTTTCTAAAGTTTGTTTAACATACAGGAATCACAGTAACATTGCACAGTTTCTAAATTTTGTTTAACATACAGGGAACACAGTAACATTGCACAGTTTCTAAAGTTTGTTTAACATACAGGGTAACATCACAGTTTCTAACATACAGGAACACAGTAACATTGCACAGTTTCTAAAGTTTGTTTAACATACAGGGAACACAGTAACATTGCACAGTTTCTAAAGTTTGTTTAACATACAGGGAACACAGTAACATTGCACAGTTTCTAAAGTTTGTTTAACATACAGGGAACACAGTAACATTGCACAGTTTCTAAAGTTTGTTTAACATACAGGGAACACAGTAACATTGCACAGTTTCTAAAGTTTGTTTAACATACAGGAACACAGTAACATTGCACAGTTTCTAAAGTTTGTTTAACATACAGGGAACACAGTAACATTGCACATAAAGTTTGTTTAACATACAGGGGAACACAGTAACATTGCACAGTTTCTAAAGTTTGTTTAACATACAGGAACACAGTAACATTGCACAGTTTCTAAAGTTTGTTTAACATACAGGAAACACAGTAACATTGCACAGTTTCTAAAGTTTGTTTAACATACAGGGAACACAGTAACATTGCACAGTTTCTAAAGTTTGTTTAACATACAGGAACACAGTAACATTGCACAGTTTCTAAAGTTTGTTTAACATACAGGGAACACAGTAACATTGCACAGTTTCTAAAGTTTGTTTAACATACAGGAACACAGTAACATTGCACAGTTTCTAAAGTTTGTTTAACATACAGGAACACAGTAACATTGCACAGTTTCTAAAGTTTGTTTAACATACAGGGAACACAGTAACATTGCACAGTTTCTAAAGTTTGTTTAACATACAGGGAACACAGTAACATTGCACAGTTTCTAAAGTTGTTTTAACATACAGGGAACAGGTTTACATAGTAACATTGCACAGTTTCTAAAGTTTGTTTAACATACAGGAACACAGTAACATTGCACAGTTTCTAAAGTTTGTTTAACATACAGGAACATTAACAGTAACATTGTAACAGCACAGTTTCTAAAGTTTGTTTAACATACAGGGAACACAGTAACATTGCACAGTTTCTAAAGTTTGTTTAACATACAGGGAACACAGTAACATTGCACAGTTTCTAAAGTTTGTTTAACATACAGGGAACACAGTAACATTGCACAGTTTCTAAAGTTTGTTTAACATACAGGGAACACAGTAACATTGCACAGTTTCTAAAGTTTGTTTAACATACAGGGAACACAGTAACATTGCACAGTTTCTAAAGTTTGTTTAACATACAGGGAACATAGTAACATTGCACAGTTTCTAAAGTTTGTTTAACATACAGGGAACACAGTAACATTGCACAGTTTCTAAAGTTTGTTTAACATACACAGTGAACACAGTAACATTGCACAGGTTTCCCTAACACATAAAGGAACACAGTAACATTGCACAGTTTCTAAAGTTTGTTTAACATACAGGGAACACAGTAACATTGCACAGTTTCTAAAGTTTGTTTAACATACAGGGAACATAGTAACATTGCACAGTTTCAAAGTTTCTAAAGTTTGTTTAAATAAAGGAAACACAGTAACATTGCACAGTTTTATTTCTTCGACCAATATATCTCATTCCTATTGCTTTTTAAGTGTTAGTAATTATATGGAGACTGAAGTATCCAATACTTCCGCTAGGTGGCACTAGTATGCTGAGTCCGCAAAATTCGCTCATTCAGAGTAAAATAAATTTGAAGTGACTGTTACAAGGTACTGATGGGTGACGTGTGTGTCAGTTCGGGTGACGAACAAGATGAAGAAATAAACATATACTGATTAGTGTTTCTGTTTGTTACAATGAACTGATGGGTGACGTGTGTGTCAGTTCGGGTGACGAACAAGATGAAGAAATAAACATATACTGATTAGTGTTTCTGTTTGTTAAAATGAACTGATGGGTGATGTGTGTGTCAGTTCGGGTGACGAACAAGATGAAGAAATAAACATATACTGATTAGTGTTTCTGTTTGTTACAATGAACTGATGGGTGACGTGTGTGTCAGTTCGGGTGACGAACAAGATGAAGGAATAAACATATACTGATTAGTGTTTCTGTATGAATATTTTTGTCTTCAACAATCAATTGAAAATCATCCATTATTTCACTTTCGGTGTTCGAATGACAACAGTTGTTTCTAAACTTCGTTTCGTGGCTCGATTCTTCGTGACGAACACAGCAGGTAACCCAATGACACCTAGCTTTGAAACCTACTAACTGAGTGCCATGGCTTCAGAACATTGTACTCGGTTAAGAGAACTAAGGCTCAGGAAAACGAACTTTTAAAATAAAGTATTCTTTTATACAACGATTCAAAATGTTACATTTCGTCAGAAAAAAAAACCTGATTCTGCTATCTATGATTAATTTCGGTAAGTAAAACATCGGTAAATAATTAAAACCAACGTCTCGTATTTACATAAGCCGTCAGCGATTTGCACTTCAAAATACGCTCAACACGTTCAGTAGTTTCGACGTCCTTCATGTCGTCTTCAGGAGTGGTTCGCAAGATGTACATGTTCATAATTTTGTTTTTCTGCCGTGTGATACAAGAAGAGGAAGATGTATGATTGGTTGTAACAGTTTTTATGTCAGCAACAACTTAATTAGCAAACCAATATGGTTGAAACGGATCCAGTCATCCAACAAAAGTGCTGGTGAAGACGATATGAAAAATAACTTCACTTGTTTAATGGAAATATATATACAAAGACAGCGTGAAATTGACTCACCTATTAAACAGAAATAAAGATGAAGGTAAAATGAAACCGATTCACTTAAATAGATATAGCGATAAACAAACATATATAACCACTCCTACAACAGCAAAACCAGTAAAAATTACATGAAACCGATTAATTTGTCCAACAAAAATACCGGTAAAGAGAAAATGAAACACTCACTTCTCAAATAGAAATGTATGACAGAAAACAAAATTATTATTAAGAACACAACTTATGTTCTTTCGAACACAGTTTTAGTGTCTGAATGATTACAAGTGAGTTCAAGACAAAGGCAACACGTTCATTGTTGTCTTGCAAACATGCATTGGTTTGACGCACAATGTTTTGAAGTTAATTCAATCTGCAAAACTTAATAACGTTAGTAAACTAAGACACGTCATAACGTAAATCAAAAGTATATAAAATTATGTTTCAAAAATATTTCAGAGGAAGAGCGACATGTTACGCCACGTGCTACGTACGAACTTGTTGAAACCGGAACTTGAAATGAAATGTGATATTACAACAATCTACTTAAATAAACACAATTTTGAAGTGAAACCTTTTCTGGTTTCGTTGTGTGTAACTTACGTACAAATTTATACAATGGGCTATCTCTGCTATGCCCACTATTGGTATGGAAACCCGGTTTATAGTGGTGTAAGTCTGTAAACATATCGCTATGTCACTGGTGTGTGTGTGTGAGGGAATGTTTTTTTCGTTTGTGCTGTTAGAAAATTCACGTAAATGCACCATACAAACTTGAGTGTGTATCGATGTAGCAATGAAACGAGTTACAATTCACACAAACATGTGTTTAGGGACATAATTCGTGTTAATTCACAACACAACATTTTTATAGTGTTCCAAAGCGAATTAAAATTGTAACACTGAAAAGAAACGAACAATTTGCCATAAAAAAAAAAAGAGTTGTAATATAATTTTGTCGTTTTTGTTCTGAAATATTTCTGTAAAAGAAGGAAAGCCAAGGGTGATTTTAACTTCTGTGCCACATGTAATATCTTTGAATTAAATAGATATGGAACATCTAATTAAATTTTCACAAAATTCAAGTTTTGTTTGTTTTCTCTCTGCTGGTCTATTTGATTGTTGGTAACTAAAACTTAGTGTCACTATTGTCTCTCACTTTTGCATTATTAATGTCTAATTCCACGTTTCCCGCTATTCTAAAGAAAACAAAAAACAAAAAGTCCAATCTGTTTTCTGGTGCAGCACGCGCTTTTTGGGAGAGTTGAAACTGATTTCAGAGAACTAATTCCACGTTCTCTTGAATGAGTCTCCGAGTTCAACTGTTCTATGATTTGACTGGCTGGTTCGCCCTTAGCTTAGACCTCAGCCTAATGAAGCTACACTGTCATCATAATAATAATGGAACAGTAAACACACTTTCTCTCAGAAGCCCCTTTAATCCTGCGTCTAAATCAGAGAGTCAGCTAATAACGCCACACTGTCTTTCTACATAATTAATAACGCGCGGCATTTCCTCAAGCAGTAGAAGGCCGCACCTTGTACAAGAAACTCGTGTCTGAGTTCCACGTGGCAATATACACTGACATTTCTAGCTCAGAGGTTTTTCTAGTAAAGTTTACAAGGGTTCTATTTCGAAGGAAATTAAAACTCCTCTCGGATGTAGTGTTAGAAAACCAAACAACACGAGGTTTGATTAAGCTAAATAAGTTTATAATTTACAATAAATATAACCTGTCTGTGAATCACGACGTCGTGCAAAACGAAAACTAAACATATTAGTTTGAGGGAATCGTATCTTAACATATTAACTTGACGGTATTGTCTTCTAATTAATCACACTAGTTCGAGGGTATGTCTCCCAGTTAAACTCACTAGTTTGAGACTATCGTCTCCTAATTAAACACATTAGTTTGAGGGTGTCGTCTCCTAATTAAACACATTAGTTTGAGGGTTACGCCTCCTAGTGAAACACATTAGTTTGAGGAAATCGTCTCCTAATTAAACACATTAGTTTGAGGGTTTCGCCTCCTAGTGAAACACATTAGATTGAGGGTTTTGCCTCCTAGTGAAACACATTAATTTGAGGGGTATCGTCTCCTAATTAAACACATTAGTTTGATGGTATCGTCTAATAATTAAACACATTAGTTTGAGGGGATGGTCTCCTAATTAAACACATTAGTTTGAGGGGATCGTCTCCTAATTTAACACATTAGTTTGAGGGGATCGTCTCCTGATTAAACACGTTAGTGTGAGGATCGTCTCCTGATTAAACATTTAACTTAACGATAAATTATTTAAGAAAACATATATTTGTTTGTTTGTTAATATTGAGTTCAAAGGTACACTTTGGGCTCTCTGTTCTGTGTATTCTGTGCCAACTGCTGCTATCGAATCGGGTTTTAGCAACATGAGCCTTCTAAATTAGAGCTGAGACACAGGGGCTAAAACAAAATATTTAACAATTGTATTCCGACGTCTTGTGGAAAGTTCCGTCACTAAACTAAGAAAATTCACACACCTAAATATATGTGTATATATATACAAACACCCATACAAAACTACACACATACGTACACTCACCATTACTTATACACACGTGTGTGTACACGTACACTCACACAGTAATACACAATGTGTGTACACGTACACTTACATTATACACACACTTGTGTACATACACTCACACTAATGCTAACATCTGTGTACACGTACACTCACACTATCAGTGCACACCGTGTGTGTACGTACACTCACACTAATACACACGTGTAAACAATAATGCACACCACACTACTGCGTTATCAATGCAAAAAGTGTAATGCAATATTACACACATTATAATATACTTTACACGTGTACACGTACACTCACAGTAATACACACGTGTACACGTACACTCACACTAATACACCCCTTGTGTACATACACTCACACTAATACACATCTGTGTACACGTACACTCACAACAATACACACTGTACATGTACACTCACACTTATAATACACACGTGTACACATACACTCACATCCATTTACACATCTTTGTGTACACGTACACTCACACTGTACACACATCACAAAAATACGTACACCTACATTACATTAATATTACTAATCGTGTGTAACACGTACACCTCACACTAATACATTAATTGTGTACAAAATACATATTACACTCACACTTCATTTACACATCTGTGTACACGTACACTCACACTAATACACACGTGTGTAATACATGTATTGATACATGTGACTAACACACACTGTGTACACGTACACTCACACTTAATATTACACACGTGTGTGTACACGTACACTCACACTAATACACATTTGTGTACACATACACTCAATACTCTAATACACATTTGTGTACACATACACTGTTCACATTCACTAATACACACGTGTGTGTACCATTAATTTCAGTATTGAGTATTAATGTGTGCCAATGTACACTACATGTGTGTACATACACAATAATAATGTGTGTACACCTACACTTCAGTTGATTCATTACACACGTGTGTACACATATACACTCTCACATTCGCTATTTACACACCCCAGTATTATCGTACATACACTCTAATACACACGTGTACACATACACTCACATTACATTACACATCTGTGTACACATACACTCATTAATTAATGGGCTAATACCTGTGTACACGTACACTCACATCATTATTACCACGTGTGTACACGTACATCATCTTTACATTACACACTTGTGTGTACACGTACACTCACAATACAATACATACGTGTACATAATATCTGTACGATGACTAATACACACTGTGTGTACATACATACGTGCGTGTTCACATATTTAATACACACGTGGTAATATTTATTGCTGACTCACATTCATAATACACATGTGTGTACACATACACTCACATCTTGTCATTTACACAATTCTGTGTACACGTACACTCACACTCAATACACACTTGTGTACACGTACACCTCATATATTCATTTACAATGTGTGTGGCCATACGTACACCAATACTTACATGTATACCATCTGTGTACACATATATCTTCACATCTACGTTTGCTACACACGTGTATACGTACACCTCACAGTAATACACACGTGTGTACACATACACTCTCATTGACTAATACACGTGTGTACACATACACTCATTACTCATCATACTACACACGTGTACAATGCAATACATTACACCACACTATAATACACACGTAAAATACACTCATTACATTATCATTATACATCGTGTGTACACGTACACTCATTAATTACATACATTACTATACGTGTGTACACGTACACTCACACTAATACACACTACATTCATTGTGGGGTAATGACGTCGTACACTACACTCTACATACACACCGTGTGGCTACGTTGACTCTCACACCTTCAATGTCAATACATCGTGTACAACATACATACACCACACTACTCACACATCTGTGTACACGTACACTACACTACACATTACGTTAATACACACGTAAAAATATCGCACACTCACACGCACATTGGCACATTAATGCGTGTGTACACGTACACTCTCACTAATACATACCGCACGGTACACATACACTCTTACACACTACATCAATAATTTTGTGTACACGTGTAATATC